>NC_133621.1:50535197-50835197 GCF_048593235.1 Sminthopsis crassicaudata
GGGACTTAAAGGAAGCCAGTAGTTGGAGTTGAGGAGGACAAAAATTTCTGGCATAAGAAAGAGCTAGAGAATTCTGGGAACTGTAAGATGGTGTTTATTGTACATGGAACAGCAAAGAAACCCATGTCACTACACCAAAAGAGTGTGATATGTTGGGAAGTAAAGTATACTGAGAAGATAAAAAGGATTTTGAACATCAAGCAGAGCATTTTATGTTTGGGGGAATAGGGAATTATTGAAGTTTACTAAATAGGAGGGAGGGTGACATATCAGATCTACCCTGTAGGAAAAAATCACTTTAGTGGCCTGAATAGATGATGCTAGCCTGAGAGAGTGGGAGGGTGGCATTGCCCTCCACATAATAGGGAAAGTAGTGGGGAGAGTTTAGGAGGGGATGGACAAACAATGATTTGGATAGCCTGTCTGGACATCACTGAGTTAGGACCTCCACCATCTTTATTACCTGGGCTTGATTCAAGGGAAAAGCCATTCCTAGAGGGAAGGAAGTAAATGAGTAGCCAGAGAAAATCAGGTAATCCATCCATAGAAAGCATAGAGAGTGATTGGAGTAAATGGCAAAGTCCTGTTCATCAGTGCATCATTACTCTATTGCTAGATATATGAAGTATTATGTAAACTTTACGGTGCTAAATAACTACCACTTATTAATGTTAGAAGTCAATATCCTCTGATAGTATAAAAGCATGGCTTTTGTCAGGAGTGTTTGAGGCATGTTCAATAAATTAGGCTCCCAGCAAAGAATTCTCTGGTTGTGCACTGTAGCAAGAAAATCCATAGCACAGATGTCTCTTTTTAACCAATTATTGTGAACTGGGAAAAAACTGAGATTGAAGATCTATATTGAAGATCAATTTTATAACTGAGCTGAGGGTCCCTTTTTTTCTTCACCAATTCCTTCCCATTTCCTTTCTCATTTAAAGGTGACATCTATTCTGTCTGTATTGCTCCTTTTCATTGGAAAAGACAGAGAGAGTAAAGAGTTTGGACAAAACTAGAAACTGACCATCAGTAGCTACCAACCTTTTTCACCCTTTTATAGTCAGACTCCTTGAAAATATTGTCTGTACCTATTTCCTTTGCTTCATCTCCCACTTTTCAATTCTTAACTATCCAGTTTCTGATCCCAACACTTCAGTGAAATGTCCTTTTACAAGTTTGGCAATGCTCTCCATCACTAATTATGGTCATCTGTTTTTAATCTCTTTCTACTTGTCTGCTCTATAGTTTTTTTTTTGTTTGTTTGTTTTAACACTATTGGCTACCTCTTCCTCTAGAATCTCTTTTAATTTGATATTGCTCTATTATTTCTTCTCCTACCTATTTAACCACTACTATCTGATTTGCTAATTATTATTTTTCTCCAACCTACCATTTCTGACTATTCTCTGAGGCTCTAGCCTATACCCTCCTTTCTGTATATACTTTCCCTTAGTAATTTCATCAACTCCCCTGAATAGTAATTATCCCTATACAAATTACTTCCAAATCTACATATCCAGTTCTCCTCTCTCTTCCACCCTCTAATCCTACATTATCAACTGCCCAACCTGTTATATATTCCCACTTGAATGCCTCATGGGCATCCTAAATTCAACATGTCTAAGACTAAATTTATTTTTTTTTACCCCCAAAACCATCTCATTACTTAACTTCTCTGGTTCTATCTATCATTTTTCTAATAATCCCTCTGATTTCAACCTCAGAGTCGAATAGGATTTGGATGATGATTCAACACAGGAGGAGGAACGAGAAGAAGTCATTGGATTTAGTAATAAAGAGATTGCTGGTAAGCTTGAGAGAAACCATTTTAGTCAAAAGTTAAGGTTGAAGTTTAGATTGTAACTTGCTGAGGAGTGAATGGAAGGTAAGAAAGTGGATGTGGACAGTTTTTTCTTCCTTTTTTGGTAATTTTTTTTATTCATGTTACCTTAAATATAAAATGAGAAAAAATAGTATTTCCATGTCATTTATATAGAAGAGCTTCAGAGGATTTGATATAAAAACAATAAAATTCCTCTTGAAGAAAACCTATATAATAAGTATTATACCTTGTTTTCAGAATTCAGAAATTCAGAATTTTTTTTCCTTCTAGGTTTTTTTTTGTTCTCTGTTGTGTACCTTTTACTTTATTACTTTATTCCCTCCCTAAAGAAGGCTACAGTTAAATTAGGATTATATATATGTGTGTGTGTGTGTGTAAATGTATGTACACAGATGCACACACACATATATGTATATATCTATATACATATACATAGATAGCTATACACACTTATATAGTCATATACATACATAGATGAGGCTATATTATATATATTTTCATTTGTCATCTTTTTTTTCTGGAGGTAGAAAAACATCTTTCATATGTCCAAGTTTTTCTAAATCAACCAGCTAATAATTTCTTATCCTACAACACTATTTCAACACAATCACATACTATCAAAGATAGTCTATAAATTTTTTTCTGTCTTGCTTCTTCTATTCTCGACAACATTGGTTTTGATTATATAGGAAATTTTAATTTAAAAGTTTTAATTCAAAATTATCCATTTTACACTTCAAGCAAAAATGTTCTCACCTTAAAATGTAATGTCTGCTACTGCTAAATCTCCTTCCTTTACATCTTTTTTCCTTAGTTTCTTTGTGGACAGTTTTTCCTAGGAGTTAGTTAAAAGGGAGAAGAAACAAAGGATTACTTCTTGAGGGGGATTGTGGTAGGGTCAAGGAAAAGCTTTTTGTTTTTTTTTTTTTTTTTTTTTTTTTTTTAAGGCCAGGGGCAACCTAAACAAGTTTGATGCCAACAGTATATATTGGTGGATGAGAATTGATAGAATTGAGAGTGGGGTGATCAATCATGGTGCCAAAATCCCAAAAGAGACAAAAAGGGTTTGGATCAAGAGAACAAGAAGAAGGGTTGGGATAATATAGAGCACTGGCCTTGAAATCAGGAAAACCTGAGTTCAAATCCAGCCTCAGACACCTAACACTTATTAGCTGTGTGACCTTAGGCAAGTCACTTAACCCAACTGCATCAGAAAAAAAGTAAAGGAAAAAGAAGAGTACAGAGAGTGCCCATCTCTTAATCATAGACTGGACAAAAGAAGTGAAAAGGAAGGCGGTGATACTGAGGGATTTGAGGTTCAAAATTGAGTAGAAAACACATGGTAGAGGGCTTCATTTTTTTCCTCTAAAATAAGAGGTGAGGTGCTCTCCCAGAATGAGTGGGAAGCAGTTGGCAATAGTATAGGTGACTAAGGAGAGACTTGAAACAGGTATGGGGAATATGACACATGAATCAGGAACAGAGTGGTGACTATATTGAAGTAGAGTGAAAAGGGAGATCTAGAAAAAGGCTGATCCATTGGGAGGCCAGGATACATTAAGGGTCTTCCCCTCCCAGATTTATTTATTTATTTAGATTTCTTTGGACAAGATGAAAGAGGAGATTCTTTGCCTCAATTGCTACCTATACTTAATCACCGAAAGGATATTGCCTTAGTCAAACTGAGACTCTTTGAAGACCTTAGCTTAAAAAGGCCAAGGTCTCCCATTTCATCTGGGATCATCTCTAGTTGTCCTGAGTGTTCTGATCTCTATTCAGCCATTGGACCCAGATGACTCTGGAGGGGAAAGGGAGACAGATGACCTTGCCCAGCCCTCCCTCACTTAAATCCAATTCATTTGAATGTCATGTGTCACCTCTGATGTCATGGTTCTCTTTGAAGGACAAACAACCATAGGATACTTAAGAAGACATAGATATGTATATTGAAATGTCTAAGGAGAAGGAACAGATTGGAGTAGAGATAGAAATTGCTTAGTGGCTTGGTGGATGGAGCATGGCCCTGAAGTCAGAAGGATCTAACTAACAGTTAGGATAAGTAATTTAACTCCAATTGCCTAAAAAAAATTGTTTTAATTTTAAAAAGTGAACCAGGTGCTAGGCTCCTTGAGAAAATAAGTGAGATGATTCCAGCTTGCAGATAACAGCTAAAATGATGTCAATCTCAAATGAAGAAAGGTATTAAGAGATTAGAGAGACCAAGAGAAAATAGAATGTGGCTATCCTTACTCTAAACTGAGAGAAGGCACTTTTAATAATGGAGAGGATGACTAGAAATACAGCATCTTCTCAGTCTAATAAGGTTCCATGAGTAAAAGAGTAGAAGAGGATGAGATTTAAGACTTAAGTTTTATTTTGACTATTCTGTATTCCCTCAGCTGATGCTTCTCTTTATGGCAGGGCTCTCCAATCTCCTCCCCATTCTCTTCATTCTCCTTTGAATGTATTCTTGTTTGCCAAAATTAATCTACTTTTCTTTGTGCCCATTTTTGGATTTGTAATTATTCTCTTAGATTTATTTCATCATCCTTTAGAATGTCAGTTCTTTGGGAGGAGACATGTTTTATTGGTGCTGTTGATTTTGTCTTTGTAGTCTCAGAACTTAGAGTCTAAGGTATATGCATAATAGTTACTTAATAAATGCTTCTCAGTTTACTGATTGCTCATCATGTTTCAGTGAACCACTTTACCTTGCCAGCTTCCTTAACATTCTAGTTCTACTACTCCTTGTATCGTTGTGAAAATTAAGATAATCATAAAGTGCTACAGAAGTGGAAGGGAACATTATTTGAGTACAATTTATTTTTACACAGATGGAATTAGACCACTAGCCAAATGCCACCAAAATGTTGGACAATTATGCAAACAAAATCTAAGATAAAAGGAAGTGTCCCTTCTCTATCACACAGTTATGAGAAAGGTATATTCACATTCATGGTATATTGAAACTTCTCCAGAGGAACTGACTGTAACTGGAAGTCAGACTGGAACTCTCATATGCAGAACTGCAGTCCTGCTACTTTGCTTCCATCTGCTGGTAAAAGGTCTCAGAAAAATGTGGAGGAAAAGATGCTGTCAAACAATTCATTCCCAGAGCCCAAAGGAAAACTGCTTTTCCCCCAAGGAAAATGTTTGCCTGACCAATTAACCAATTCACTGAACAGGAAAAGCAAAGATAAATGAAATCCACAGAGAAGTGTCCTCAAAACTGTATTTTTCTTCCCAATTGAATCATTTACCAAACTGAAGAAGCTGATTCCTGTCATCTAAAAAGCTCAGGATTGGGAGACACCAGAAACTGTGATTTTAATGGAATCTTAACTATTTTATAATCTCAAAAAAGTATCTTCTCCGTCTTTGAACTCTTTCCTCATCTATAAAAAAAAATGTTGAACTCTTAAGGTATCTTTAAGGATTCACATTCTAAAAGTCCATAAATAAATGAACTTGAATTTTTTTTCTCCTGTTCCCTAGTAGGATATTTATGGATAATACTTTAGCCAAATGTCTGGGAGGAAGAGGAGAGCCAGTTGGTAAAGTTCTTCAAATCTTAGCCCCTTGCTACTTTCCCACTCTTCTAATATTTCACTCCCTTCCAAGAAATCTAGCATTCAGTGACAATGACCTTCTAATGGTCCCTGTCTTCTCATCGGCTGTAACCCTGGTTTGGAATGTTCTCTCTCATGGTGTATGTCTTATTATTTGTTGCTCAAAGACATGGGCAGGGAACTTAAGTAACCAGAAGATATATGTTCATGGCCACACACATAGGGAACAAAGGCAGCCAGAGAACATGTATGAAATGCAATAGGCATAGAACACACATAGCTTGGGCAACTTATGACATATAAAAACATCAAGAACCTCTTGTCCTATTAGGGAACTCTTTGTAAGATCACAGATTTAGAATCTAATGAAAATTTAAAGGTCATTGAAGGAAACAATTTAATGACACCTGGAAAAAAGCTAGATATATTCTGGCATTGCAATTTGTAAAGTAATAAAATAGGACAAAAATGCTTGTTTTTAAATTCCTGGTAAGTCATGTCAATAAGCATTTAATAAGCATCTAATTTTGGCACATAATATGGCACTTTCCATCTCAAGTCTATTGGAATTGTCTTGGATCACTTCATTGTTAAGAAGAGCTAAGTCCATCACAGTTGATCATTACATAATCTTGCTGTTGCCCTGTGTAATGATCTCCTGGTCCTGCTCATTTCACTCAGCATCAGTTCATGCAAGTCTCTCCAAGCCTCTCTGTATTCCTCCTGCTGGTCATTTCTTACAGAACAATAATATTCCATAACATTCATATATCATAACTTACTCAGCCATTCTCCAATTGATGGGCATCCACTCAGTTTCCATTTCCTTGCCACTACAAAAAGGGCTGCCACAAACATTTTTGCACATGTGGTCCTTTTCCCTTTTTTATGATCTCTTTGGGATACAGGCCCAGTAGATCAGTAGTTGATCATAGTTCCAAATTGCTCTCCAGAATGATTGGATCAGTTCACAACTTAAGCAATAATATATTGCGTCCCAGTTTTTCTACACCCCTCCATTCATCATTATCTTTTTCTCTCATTCTGGCCAATCTGACAGGTGTGTAGTGGTGGGTAGAGTGGTACCTTAGAGTTGTCTTAATTTGCATTTCTCTGATCAACAGTGATTTAGAGCATTTTTTCATCACTAGAAATGGTTTTAATTGTTCGTATCCTTCGACTATTTATCAATTGGAGAATGGCTTGTATTCTTATAAATTTGAATCCATTCTCTTATATATTTTAGAAATGAGGCTTTTATCAGAACCCTTGGATGTAAAAAATTCCCCCTCCCCCCAGTTTTCTGCTTCCTTTCTAACCTTGTCTGAATTGGTATAACGTCATAGCATTTTAAGTTTGTTTGTTTGCTTTTTTAGGACGTTTAATAAATATTTGTTGATTCGAATATCTAAGAGACACTAAGAATAGATAAGAACTAAAGGCGGGTAAACAAAAAGTTCTCGAAAAACCAACGGGATAAGAGCACTCAGCCAGGCTCTTCAAAGAACCAAGTGGAGAATCAGATCATAGCGATTTTCCCGGAGACTTATGCGGCTGGTTACCATGGCAACCAACTCTTCAAACACGCAAGTCCGGAAGGAAATTCCCCTGCCCAGCCAATCTTCAGCGTTTCAAACCCAAGAGAAAAAAGCACATCCGGTGAGAGTTTGACTCTTACTGGCTGGAGACCGGGGAAGGCGGGTCTTCCTTTTGTACTCCCTTGCGAGGGCTTGGCGACTTCCTCCCCTTTCCCTTTTAGGAAGGGGCGGGGCGTACGCATGTTCACTCTGAGGCGACCTGGAAGCTGTAACCTGCGGAACTTGGAGAACCTTTAACTGTGAGTCGGCTCCGGTGCCCGCGGGGCCGCTAGTGCGGGTTGCGCGCTGTACCCCATGAGGGGAAGGGGACCAGGGTAAGCAGTGACTTAGACTCTGGGTTCGTTCTCACCCGGCCCGGGGAGGTCTCGTGACCGAGGGCAGCGGCCCCGCTCGGAGCGCGCGGTCTGCCGAGACCCTCGGTTTGCGGGCCTGCCCCTTCCCGCGCCGGCCGGGGCGCGCGGCGCCGCATGGGGTTCTTCCTAAACTTTCATTCAGCAAGGACTTATAAAACGTCTGTTGCGGCTGGCGAAGAGGGAGGAGCCTGCTAATATTACGGGCTTGTTGTGTGCCGGGTAATCTGTCAAGCGAGGGGCATGGGGGGGGGAAATGTGACTATCTCCTGCCCTGGGGAACATACATTCTCATAGAGAAGACTACGAGGCTTAGAATGTGCAAATCTATAGTTTCCCGTTACTTTATGTGAAAATAAGTTACATTTGGCTACATCTGTTGCTTGCTTGTTTGTATAATTTTCCCCTTGTCTCCAAGAGAACGTTAAGCAGCAGAAACTGCTTAAATTAGGGGCGGCGGTTTCAGTCTTCTTGCTGAAGGCGATGTTGTGGTGAGCGGGGAGACCGGTTGTTCTTGGGGCTAAGGTGCCAGGGAGCTAGTCCTAGCAGACTACTATTGAAAATTATTAAACTTAACTCTGGAGGGAGTTAAAGTCAGCTTAGGTTTCCCCCATCTTTGTATCGCATTTAATGCCGGCCTTCTCCGGGTTCAATTTTTGGGCTGAGTTCTTCCCTAGTTAATGTGTCAGGTTCTTTAATTGGCTGAGAACAGGTGTTACATACTATTTTATAGTTCATTTCCCAACTTAAGATACCGGGGTGAGAGAAGGGACACTGTGTTGCCTGTATGATGAGAACAGGAAACAAAGCTGTTCTATCTAGTGGATAGTCAGAAAGTATGTATCACATGCCTCTGTGTCTAGTGCGAGGCATTGGGGATACAAAGAAACAATTTTCTCTAAGGAAATTAGAATAAAAGAGGTAAATGTCTAGTGTTTGATACTTATGCCAAAGCAACTTTAAAAATTTGCTCATAGATTTGTGTGGTACGTGCTGCAGCTTATAGTTTAGATTTCAAGCCGCATTTTCTGGCCAATAACATTGGTTGTAGTTTTCCTTATGGTTGAAAGAGTGATACTAAGTTTAAATGTAAAAGATACTGTAATGCTTTAGAAAAGTCTTTAATGGCTATAAAAATGGGACTGTTAAAATTTTGATGATTCCAAAATAAGACAACAAACAAGACATATTTGCTGAAAACATTTATTTTAAATAAGAACTCCCAATTAATGTTAATTTTCTTTAATAGTTTTGGTGTCAAAGAACATTCGAGATGGCTGCAGCATCAGGGAAGGGATCTATGCGAAAAGTAAAATCATTTACTGTAAAGACATCGCTAAATAACCCATATGCTATCAGCTGGAGTACTCTGGAAAGAGATGATATGCACTTCATATTACAGACACTGGAAGAAAGATTTAAACATGTTGGACTTCAAAAGATTGAGAATCCAAAGAAGAAAAAACGGCCTTTTTCAAAAAGACAAACCAAAGAAAAGGTTACTATTGATAATGATGAAGTTCCAAAGAAAAAAGAAGCAGAAATTAGCCAGAAAGTACCAGGATGGACTCCTATACATATCAGGAAACAACTTGCTATTGGGATTAATGAAGTTACCAGAGCTCTAGAGAAAAATGAACTTCTTTTAGTGCTAGTGTGCAAATCTGTCAAACCTGCTATGATGACCTCCCACCTGATTCAGTTGAGTGTGAGCAGAGCTGTACCAGCTTGCCAAGTTCCTCGTCTTAGTGATAGCATTGCACCTGTTATTGGTTTAAAATGTGTTCTAGCTCTGGGTTTTAAAAAGAACACTGAAGCTTTTGTTGAGGAACTAAAAGCTATAATTCCCAGGGTACCTAGGTTACATGTGCCATGGCTTCAAAATAGAACTAAAGATTCCTTGGAAGATACAGAAAATGAAACTTTGGAAATGCAAGATGCAAGTATTTTAGAAACCTCTTTTGAAGATCTTACTAAAAATAAGCGAAAGCTTGTTGAATGTCAGCAAGATGCTTCTGCTGTAACTTTACAGCCCCTAAAAATAAAGAAACTGATTCCAAATCCCAATAAGATTAGGAAACCACCAAAAAGTAAAAAAACTACCTTAAAATAACATGTGAAACATAACTTGTATGAAAACCTTTTTTCATAATTAAAACTAATAAAAATGAATTACATGTGTCCTTGCCATATTGCTTGTTAAATGTTCCATGTTAAAAAAAAAAATAACTTTAGGGCACGAACATGTCTAGGTTTAAATCAATATTTAAATGTATCAGTTAATAAAAAAACCTGAGTATAAAAACAAATTTTAAATAAATGTTCAAACTAATATAAATTTAAGAGGCCAGTAAAATGCTGGTTTGTGAGAACATCTGTGTTTCATCATACCTAGGAATTATGAAAATCATTCTGCCACAGCAGACATTGTTCTTATTCATAGTGCATATGTAATTGGATTATAGCTGCTTTATTCTTATCTAATATGTTCAGTCAAAAAACAAAACTGGACTACAGATAGTCTTCTGGAAACAATCCACTTAATCTTGAAATTTGGGGTATCAATTTGTGTTGAACTAAAGTGGTAAATCATTTGTAAGAATTCATTCTTTATACACGAGTGTCAAGTGGTTGCCTATTTTCTCTCTCTATTACACATCTCTGAGGTGGATTCATTTTTGCTAATTTAGGCTTACATTTCATCAAGGATTTGTGGGGAAAAGAATACACACTTTACTACTCAGTGATTCTCTGGGAGACACAATGGGTTTTATTATATAATATGGGGAGGGGGAGGAAAGCTGCACTTCATAATGCCAGATCTAATTGCTTGTCCTAATTTAAAGTTTGGCATTTTGTATGAATTAGATGGGAAGGGATTAACCCTTTTAAATAAAAATTTAAGAAATTAAATTTAAAAATAAAAGTGAAAATTTCCAATGCATCACCTTAAACATATGGAAAACACATTTCCTGTATTATAAAGGAGAGATTAAGAGAACAAAAGTTCTAAGAATGTTTTTGTGGCTGCAACTATCTCTGGAACAGGGCTATTAAACCTTAGTCTACACACTTATTTTAAAAAAAAAATTTTTTTTGCTAACTTTCAATGTAATCTTTCCTTTGTAGTCCTATACGTTTTGTGCTATATGTTAAATAAATTCTGACAAGGGGGGGGTCCCATAGGCTTTATCACACTCTCTGATGGGGTCCATGACACAAAAGGTTGAGAACATTCTGCTTTAAGATTTTTTTTTTTTAAGGGAGCTCTTTATTTTCTTATAGTTGGTTTATTTTCAATAGTGAAAAGTTGAAAAATCCAATGACATTTGAATAAATGATGGCTGAATAAATTATGATATATTAATATAATGGAATATGTCAAAGAAATGACAAGTACAAAGATAAGGAAGTGAGGCAGATAGTGGTTGACAAACTAATATTCTACAATTGTAGATTAAATAAAAAGTAAAAGGCCACCAAACTAAATACAGAGATGAATGCAGAAGGGGGATTCATGAATTATTTTTATAACCACAATGTAAGTAGTTTGAATTTTGATATCCTACTTGCAGATTTTACTCTCTTCTTATTTATAATTGAGAGGGTTTATTAATACTACACCTAGAGGTGCTTTTCAGCTGAAAATAATTTTTGGTTTTAATAGAGCAGAACATTTTGGAATTATTATTCTTTTTAGAATAGTGTGGTAGTTTCTTAATTTTATAAAATAGATGCTAATAACTCAGTACCTTTGGGGCCTGGCTTTCACTGAGGAATTAAGTGACTATGGTAGATTTGTCTTAACTTTTAGTCTCTATTGTTTGAAGGAATTGCTTAGATGCTGACTGTAGGTCTAAAGTTCCATGATTTTCTAATTTTTTTTTTTTCAACATGGACAAAATTTGCATATTTGCCAATATATTTAAACTCTATACAGGGATGGGGATAGATATGAATGTCCTAATTGAAAAGAGTAGAATGAGTCTGATTATACTTTACTTTGAAATAGCATCTGGCTAAATTTAAAAGAGGGCCAGACTACTGTTAACTGAGTCAATAAAAGTGGGGTAGTTTTAAGTTAATGTCAAAATTTCAGGATGTCAGAAAGTCCTCAAAAATAACTTTTTTCCAGTCTATACTAGCATCCCTACTAAAATCCTTTCCCTAAATAAAAAAAGAAAATTAAAGTTACTCAGAATGGTTGTCCAAAATATTTTCTTTTGTTAGTTGATTCTCTCTGGCTTTGTGAAGGCTTCTTACAGTATGAATTAAGAGAATACCTTCCTGGAAGTTCTGAAAAGGATAAATTGTTAACTATATTAAAAGAGATCCCTTGGGAGTAGTGTTTGAGAGAAAGGGAATTCCAATAATATAGACTTTCCCAAAATGTCTTAGAACAGAATTAAGTTTTAAACTGCCCTAAGATTTTTAGGACACCCTGTAAAATAAATTTTAAGAGTTTGAATTGGCACTAAAAATTTTGGAATATCTTGTTGGCTACTAAACTGTACATAAGGATCTCTGTTGCTTCTTGTTGACTTAGAAAACTTCATATTAATGTTACCTATTCTGTATTGCATTTTTATTGTTAAGTGTTTTTTATTTATTTACATTTTAATGTTGGTCCAGTTCTGGTGACAAGCAGAAGTGTGGCTAGCTGTGGTGGTTGACAACAAGTCCCTCTAGTGGTAGGTTTAGAAATCACATGTTCTGGCCAGGCTTGTCCCCCTCAGCTTGTTTTCATACTTCACTAAGTGAGAAAGTTAATTCCTCTTTTATCAAGAGAAATGCCATCACATAATTTTAAATAATTATGAAATGAACTTTAGAAACTACACTTAATTGTAAAGAAAGATGAAAAAATGTATTTTTGTGGCATTTAAGTCAAGACCAAATACAAGGCCTCATTTAGCAGCTCCCATTCTGTTCTGAATAGTCTATATATATATATATATATATATTATATACACATATATAATACAGTGAATCCTTGCTTCAAACTCTGGATAAAAACACCATCGGTAACAAAATTATGAATATTTACAAATAAGATATTTTCATTAGAATGACAGATGTCATGATAAAGTGGTAAAAAGGAACTTGTGCAATTTTGCATAAGCAATGGAAACATTCAAACTATCAATGTCCTGATAGCATTAATAAATTCCACTGGGTATTTTATTTTGGGATCCTTCCCTCACATTGCCTTGAGGAAAAATCTAAAATTGGACAGCAGCTGTAACAGAATAACGAGTATATAATCTTTCAGACAACATGTGTAATGATTGCACGAAACCATTCAGTGCTACTGATTTAATCCATTGGTCTTTTGAAGAGTAAAGTACAAATCTGTGTTTTTATTGACTTGGCAGCATTGCTTATTGGGATAAATAAATGCACCAGTCAAACCAGTACATTTTTATACTGTTCCACACTTAAACAATTACCAAGACTTCTCACTTGAGCTACAAAAGTATTGGCCTCCATAAATCTGCCCAAATAATATCCATGTGAAATGAATAAGCAAAAATATTCAGAATGAATCCTTCATTCTGTAACACTGACAAACATTACCACTTAATAAATAGAAATGCAGCAGTTTATCTGTATTAGCAAAGGTTTTCTTACATTAATCCATCACTGCAGTTCAGTTTGTATAAAAACAGTTCATTTTCTACAGTGGAAAAATACCTTCTTTTTGTCAAGAAGTTGGCAACCAAACCTCTGAAAATAAGAGTAATGTGCTCTTTGTACCTTTCTTCCCCTACTCCCTCCCAGCAACGGACTGTAAAAGTTGGATGTATTTTTGTTTGAAAATAGCCAAAAATAAGTAAAACTGGTCAGGTATGGATTTTCTTCATATTTTCAGATTTTATAGATCACTTCGATTTCACTTAAGTTGTGCTTTTATTCTTTGGAACAGTGGTTCCGGAATTTGTTAAATAGAACATCAACTCAAATGATGACTGCAGAGTTCTAGAAATGAAAATGTCCTACTGTAAAACAAGACCAACCTAAAGGAAGGGAAGAAATGGAGTAATCAGAACATCGATTAATAATAATAACAACATTTATATAGCCCTTAATTATGTGCCAGGCTCTGTGCTAAGCACTTTACAATTATTAAATCATTTGATCCTTTCCACATTGTTGTTATCCCCATGTCACAATTGGAACTGAGGCAGACATAAGTTAAGACTTGCCCAGAGTCATAATGCTACTAAATATCTAGTTGAACTCAGTGCTCTATCCATTGAGCCTATCTCATTACACAAGTGTAAGCAAGCAAACCATATAACAAAAGGTAAAAATATTTCAATTTTAAAGTTTTAAAACTCAGTATTAAAAAAAGAATCTGGGACCATTTATTAACTTAAACTCATTGAAATTTACCTTAGTTTCCACTTACCTTTTCAGATTCCGTTCCTGGACACCGCCAGTTGTACAAATAATATTGCAAATTACCATCTCCTATACCAAACTTGAGTTTTTCTAGGAATGTTTTATTTTCCATCAAATCTAGTGCATTGAACACATCAAATCCTTTCTACAAATTTAAAAAAAAAAAATTAATCAATATCTTCAAAGTATTAGGACCTAATGTGTTGATACAGTATCGTAATAAGTTAATTACTTGATATTGCCCTCAAATTTGAATTTGCATTTACAATTTTAAATACATAGTGATGTTTAAAATTTAAAAAAAAAACCTGTCAGTAGTTAAATCATTAGTCATTGTGCCTAATGCCTTAAATGGTCTTTGGTAAGAAGAAGCAAAATGTGTGGGACTAGTAAGCCAGAATGAGTAGACTGCAGACTGCTTTTTGGATCAAAATGGACATGATAGCATTGTTTATGAAAAAGCACATGTTTTTACAAGGAGACTATTGTCTAAATACTGATTTAATCCAAATGTAGACACCTTTTACCCCCAAAATTGAGTCTTTATAAAAACCTTACTTTGTGTTCATGGACAGGCTAAACTAATGGAATAAAAATGATAATTCTACCTAAATTAATCTACTTGTTCAGTGCTATACCAATTAAATTCCCGATAAATTATTTTAGAATTAGAAAAAAATAACAAAATTCATCTGAACAAAAGGTTAAGAATTCCAAGAAAAAAAAAATGCAAATGAAAGTAGCCTAGCTGTACTAGACTTAACACTATATTTTAAAGCAATAGTCATCAAAACCATTTGAAACTGGCTAAGAAATAGTAGTCAGTTGGTGGAACAGGTTAGGTTCACAAGACACAATAGTCAATTCCTATAATAATCTAAGATTTGATAAAATTAAAGTCTCTAGCTTCTGGGATAAAAACTCATTATTTGGGGGGGAAATTGGAAATTAGTATGAAAAACTTTACTTTGGATCTTTTCCATGCATATGTACATAACTTTTTTCTTTCAAGAACATCTCATTTTAGAGAGACAATCAATAGTGGCTTGTATTTAGACCAATGTGGTTGTTTATTCTCTTGGATTTCTTCATTACTGACTTCTCCAGTTTTGACTATTAGAAAAAGAATAGAATTCTAACAAATTGGTGTAAATTTTAGTGAATTTTAGTTTAAAAAAAAAAAAAAAAAGCTTTAATATATTAGCCACTTCTATACTTAAGGCTTGGATGAAATATTTAATTTTCCAATTCAATATCATTACATGAATGGCTAGACTATTTTTTTCTGATATTACAGCAACTAAAATCAGAACATGAGTTTTTTAATAGGTCAGTTTTTGTTTATTTTGAAAAAGACAAAACAAATATTTATCAAAACTCACAAAAATTCATAGAATTCTGCTTTGACACATGGTCACCATAAACTTTTGCTACATTCAACTGTTCTATCACAATGCTTTGGGCTTCTTGGTTGTTTTCTGTAAAAGACCATCTCCCTTCCTCACATTGACTAGAAGCAAAAAAGTCACTCTCAGGTCTGAGCCTCAGCACAGCACTCTAGATCTGTTTCAGATAATGAGCTAGCTTTATCCATCGTTAAGCAGCCTTGTTCCCAGCTACTTTTGTAGGAATCACCACATCAGTGCCAGATTTCATGGCTTTTGCTGTAATGCAACTCAGAACTCTAACTTAAATTTTCCGTTAGTCAACCTTTCCTGTAGCACATGCTTTTTGTTTGAGGCAAATCAACATTTATCCTAAATTCTGGCTTGAGAAGTTTAGAATGTTAACACAGAATTTGAACAGGTAAATTTAGAATTTCCTTATTTGATCATATATTTAAATGACACAAGGAGCTTCTTTTTTCAAATCCTCTTAGTTTTTCAGTCTTGTTAATGATCTTACTACTTTCACTTTGTTTTTGTAAATTAAGAGATAAATAATTGGGCTGAGTGTTCTTTTGAGGAAATAGAAATGTTTGTGATATTTAGATACTACTAAAGGTTCTCAGGAAACATGTGACAAAATTCCCCCTCTGATTTGTGATGAAAATAATGGGGTATTTGTAGGGCTTTATAGGTTGCATAAAGTTTTTAATAAGTAAATTTTGAAGAAAAAGTTGCTTACCAATTTAGCTATAATGAGTGCATCGTTCATTAAATCCAGTAGTGGAGTCTCAGTGTGAATGTTGTAGAAGGAATAAGCAGCTTTTAGGCTTTTATGAACCGGGTGATGCATAACAGTGGAAGGTAGTGTGTAGAAGCTCAGGAAGTCAGTTAAAGTACCATTTGAACACTAAACAAAAAAAAACAAAGGATTTAAGCTTTAAAATATGACACTGCCTACTTACTCCCACACCCCACAGAGTTTGCAGTACTTTTGTCATATAAACTGAGATGCGACACCCCACTTTATAATGAGAAGACAGAAGCTTTGAGGTAAGAGATGTGGCTGTCACATCCAGCTTATTTGTACCTTGCCAATCTGATTTTACATTACTCCTTACTTTTATCATCCACCAGACTGGCCTGGCTATGCATTAGGACTAATGTCTATGAGACTTGGTATTGGCTATTTTCCATATTTCAGAAGGGCCATTCTTTCTTACTTCTGCTTCACAGAGTTCCTTAATCCCTTTAAAATTCAGCTCCAGGACAAAAGTTCTTCCTAAAAATCTTTCCTGCACTTTGAGGGAGGAACTGTTTTTGCCATGTTGATGACACATTCCCCTTTTCAATAAAATAATAATAATATTTACATAGCACCTTAGGGTTTGCAAAATTTTTTATGTATTGCTTACTTGATCCATAAAACAGCCCAGTGAGGTAGGTGCTTTTACCTCTTTCACAGTAGAGGGAACAAAATCATAGCCGTTAAGTGGCTTTCCCTGAGCCACACACAAGTAAGTAAATGGGGGGGGGGGGGGGAAGGGGGAAGAAGGAGGGGAAAAGAAAGAGCAGGTCACACTCTTTAGAATTATAACTTCTTAGTAAATGTTTGATTTGTATCCCTATTTTTTTTTTTTTTTTACCTATATACCCAAGGTCATGTAAAAATTTCTTGGGCAAAAAAGGCTTGAGAGGTGGAATAAGTTAAAGGCCCTATGATAGGCAACGTAACTTATTTTGCTGTTGTTCAGTAATTTTAATCATATCAGAAAACCTATTGACTCCATTTGAAGTTTTTTAGCAGAGATACTGAAGTGGTTTACCATTTCCTTCTACAGGCCTTTTGACAGATGAGGGAATTGAGACAAACAGACTTAGGTGACTTGCTAGCTGTAAATTTCTGAAGCTGAATTAAAACTAAGGTCTTCCTGACTCCAGGCCTGGCACCTTTTATCCACCACCTAGCTGCCCCATATTTTACTAGCAATTAGTAAGCAAATTAGTAAGCACAAAGATTCTTTGGTATAATATTATACAAATACAAATGAATTTCTCATACAGCCTTAACATTTTTTTTATCATATGATTTTAGTCAGAAAAACATTCTATTGGAATTGGAAACTGGTTTTTGTTTTTTAAAAAATGCTCCAGTGATTTCTTGTTTATCTTTGACTTTAAATTCCTAAGATGACAAAAGCTATGAACTCATAGTAAAAGTACACATCTGAAAAATTCTTTCTTCCTGTCTTGGACTTAATAGCAAATAAGCATGTCTTGCACAATCACATCCAAAAACTGCTATAAAATTACATTTTCTCTCTTGACTCTTGAGTCCTGCTTGGTATATATCATGAAGAAGAGAAAATTATCAGTCTTAGGAAGTGGTCTCTTTGTATTTACAAAATCAAAGTCCCACTACCCCAACAAAACTAGGTGTACATGAATTAAGAAGTTTTTTAGTAGGCCCACTGTCAGAAACATTGTTTTTGCTCATTTATGACTAAGTACCCAGCTATCTTCATGAACCCTAAAATCCAATTCCAATGAATTTGTCTTCAGATTTTTAAGTTCTGTGCATAGGTAATTTTTTTTGTTGTTATTCTGGTATGGTATAACACAAAAGGCATTCATTTAGAGAATATTTGATAAGTAGTGGGGAAATAAATGCTCCAAAATCCAATTCAAAGATACATCATTTTCCTTTCATTTCCTGATCTTCCAATTCCATACCAAAAAAAAAAAAAAAAAATATATATATATATATATATATATATATATATATATATATATGAGCAAGGAATTCATAAGTCCTAAAGATATTTGGACATGTTTACATGTTTTTTGTTGACTGGAAATCTGAAAGAAAGGAAAAAAAAAAACTTTCTAATGTTTTATATATGAAACAATTAGGATCTAATTAATCCAGTTTAAAGAGTATTCTTTCTCTTACCCATCTCCCTCTTTCAACCTCTTTGCCTTATTAAACATTACCCCCAAAATGTGGAAAGGAAAGTGATTAATTCAAAATATTCTTTCCCTTGATTTGAGGTGAAGAATAGATTCAGAGGATATTAGCAATTAAAAAAATCATCTAGTTAATTTCCTAAATGTCCTAAATGATAAAAGGAGTGATGAGAAGTGAAGTCACTTGCCTAAGATCACACTAATGATAGAACTAGGACTAGAAATTAGTCCAAAAATAATTGTCAGAGAGGAACAACTATTTTCCTTATTTCTACTTATTATCCCGATATTTCAGCCACACTCTTGAGCTCTTGAACTCAAGGGAGTTCCACACATCATTCTCATACCTTTAAGTGTTTGCAAAAGTTACCCTTAATGCTTATAGTCTTATCTTGAATTTTCAGATTCAAATTTAGCTCAAGTCCCACTTCCTCAGGAAACAAGTCTTTTCTAATGCCTCTAGTTATAGTGAAATCACCGTTTCTGGGGCCAGCTAGGTGGCGCAGTGGATAGAGCACCAGTCCTGAATTCAGGAGGACCCGAGCTCAAATCTGGTCTCAGACACTTAACACTTCCTAGCTGTGTGACCCTGGGCAAGTCACTTAACCCCAGCCTCAGAAAAAAAAGAAAGGAAGAAAGAAAAGAAATCACCATTTCTAAATATTCCTAGAAGAGTCTGTTGAATCTCTCTTTTCTTTCCTTCATTTCCTACCTTGTATTGTATTTATTTATGTATTCTAGCCAACTTGGAGAATGTTATCTCATTAAAGGCTGCCATAATCATTGCTTATCTTATTATTCCAAGTATCTTGTTTATTGAATGAAATGGATGGGACTAGGAAATGCAGATTTATACCTATGTAGTGCTAAAGAATTACCTGGAAGCAGTGATTGGTTAAGAAAATTGCCCAGAAAATAGTACAAGTCAAAGTAATCCTTGAACCCAGGTAGTCTTGTCTCTGAGACTGGTTTTCTATGTAGTACAGCATACAATTTTTTTTTTTTAAACACAGTAGAATTCAAAATGTGGAAGGCATGGGATGTTCCAAAAAACATGTTTCACAATATTTTGAGGTATGTGAAAATGAAGAAAATTACTTCATCATTGAAAGGACAACAGCCATGGTATGCAAAAGGCAGCAGGATAAAACAACAACCTAGAAAGAGCTAGATGAAATTTAACAATGATAAAGGCTAAAGTCCTTCATTTTCATTTTTTAAAAAATAACTACACTTCTTAGATGGGTGACCTTGGGCAAGTCACTTAATCCCAATTGCCTCAGCAAAAACAAAAACAAAAACAAAAAACCAAAACAAACAAAAAAAACCCCTGCAAAAATAAACATTGGAAAAAGACATGGCTAGAAAGCATCAGCTTCCCTCTGGAGCTTCTCTTTTCCCCCTCCCTCCCTCAAGTATCTAGGAAAGATACTTAGTTTCCCTGGATGAATTCAAATTATCAGATCCAAATGAAAGAACTGGTAAATATGATCTTGAACCATTGTCACAAACCTATGAAAGATGCTGGGGAACAGAAGAAGTGAGGAAAGCCTGCCAAAAGGCAAACTCTGCTTTTCACAAAAGGGAAGAGAGTGGAGTCTATACATTATAAGTGAAGTTTTTTAACAGTAAGAGAAGTTAGTGCATATCTAGAAAATAAAGCATTGATCACAAAATGCCAGTGTAAAACATACAGGTTGTGCCACACTAACTTCATTTGTGTGTGCAGGACAGATCTATATAGATCAGGACTTAACCTGGTCATCAATTGATTTTCAGGGGGTTCTTGAGCTTGGGGGATGGGGTGGAAATGATATCTCTAATTTCACTAGTCTCTTCAGTTAACTTTAAAAATTATTCTGAGAATGTGTTCATAGATTTCACCAGAGAGGTAAAAGTGTCTATGACACAAAAAAGTTTATGAACGACTATAGATAATACCTGGATTTTAGCCAAGTATTTAAAGTCCTTTATAGGTTGTACTTGTGGACAGAATAGAGTGATATATTCCATACAACAGTAATAATATTTAATAATAACAGTAATAGTATTAGATGTCAGGCACTCTAAGTGCTGAACAGATGTCTCATTTGGTCCTACCATAATCCTAAAAGGCAGCTGTGCTATTCCTGTTTTATAGATGAGGAAATGGTGCAACCCAAGATCAATTTATGCCAAAGGTCCTAGCCCTAGTTAGTGTCTGAGCCCACATTTGAACTCAGCACCATATCCACTAATGAGGGCCAGAAACACTTCAAAAAAATCTCCAATGCCCAGTGCCTTGCATATAGTAAGCACTTACTAAAAGCTTATTCAATTGGTAGTCTGTAGAATTTATCAAAAATAAAGCCTTTTTACTGAAATTTATAGTTTCTTCTAGATTATCATAGTATAGGTATTTTATATGTTCACATAATGTCTTTTTTATTATTTTTTGTTGAGGTAATTGAGGTTAAGTGACTTGCCCAGGGTCACACAGTAGGAAATGTTAAATGTCTGAGGTCAAATTTGAACTCGGGTCCTCCTGACTTCAGGGCTAGTGCTCTATCCACTGCGCCACCTAGCTGCCCTATATAATGTCTTTAAACTTATGAAAATATAGAAAAGAATAATACCAATTTCATGCTGAGGAAAACAGATTAAGTGATTTTTCTCAGGGGCCAAATTTGAATTCAGATCTTACTCTGCCTAGTAGAATTATATTCAAAACTTGTGAAAAGTCATGAACTAGAGAATATTTCAGTATTATTCAGTATTAACTTAGAAGGAGTTCTTGATTAGCATGCCCCTAAGAACTTGGCTTAGTCTTTTACTATGTGATATTCTTATTTAAAAAAAAAAAAAAAAAATTGGTAAAGCTACAGCTTACATATATTACCCAGTGGCTGGAGGGGAATATGATGCATAGGCACAAAAGCAATCTTGATTAGCTGGGAGATTGAATCAAATTTAATAAAAAGAATAAGCGTAAATTTTTTCCATAGGCTCAAAAACTACTTAACCATTATGCCATTTTTGGAAACTTTTGCCAAAATATTTTTTCTTATATTTCCAAAATACTGAAATACTTTTAGGAATTTAATTTGTAT
This sequence comes from Sminthopsis crassicaudata, assembly GCF_048593235.1. Classification (NCBI taxonomy): domain Eukaryota; kingdom Metazoa; phylum Chordata; class Mammalia; order Dasyuromorphia; family Dasyuridae; genus Sminthopsis; species Sminthopsis crassicaudata. The sequence continues at coordinate 50,556,404 of NC_133621.1, forward strand.
AAATGAAAAAGAATCTGGCAAATTATTTTTAAGAATATTATATCCAAAAACAATTGGTGTTTGTAAAATCATAATCAAGGTAATAGGGAAGGGAACAAGCATTTATTGATATGTGTTTTACATATATTTATATACTGTGTTTTTATAAGCATCTCATTTGGTCTTGACAAGTACAAGATGAAGAGGTGTGTCTAGAAAACCTCAAATTAATAGGGATTAGCTTATAATGCTCTTGAAGGATCCCTTCTAGCTCTGAAACTAGGATGTCCAAACTTCTACTGATCACCTCATCTTTACCTCTACTACAAATGTGTCGATAATATGATCCTGAGGCAGAAACCAATGGGCCACTTCCTCTTCATTCATCACTGGGGCAAGATGAAACTGCTTCAGATAGTTGTTAATTAATTCTTTCACAGCTTTGATATCTTTCGGCTCCATCGGTCTCAAACCCGAAGTCTTTGTGACCTTGTTATCATAACAAAAAAGAAATGATCAAATGTTAAATTCAAGACGGATAAAAGTAGGCTAGAGCCCATACTGGGTAATTTGTTATACTCTAGTGCAGGATTCACACAAAGCTGCCTTATTTATTATCTCCCAGTATTTAGCCTTTAGTCAGTAATCCCCATGACCCAGTTACTCAAATGTTAACACATAACTAAAGGGGATATTCCAAGTCAAATGGAACAAGATACCAACAAGGTTAATAGTAGATTGGAAAAAGCCATAGATATCCAGGCATTAATTCAGTTCTAGGTTATTTCTCTAAATGTTCCTGTACTTGTATTCTGCTTTTGGGAAGAATTCACAGGCACTGACTGCTAAGCATTATTTAGAGAGAATTGCTGTTAAAAGGCAGGACTTTAAGTTGCATGAAGAAAAGGGAAGAAAAATCCATAATTCATTTTGGTTTCTTGACAAATAAAAATTCACCCAACAGAAACAGGCATGGAATTTAGTCAATCTGCTTCTTCAATCTATTGATGGCTAATTATTTGAACAAGCTGCTGGGCCCATAGACTTAGGAAAGGAAATAGCTGAGAATGACTCTCAGGGTAGGGATCACATTCCACAATGCTTGAGTTGCTAATTAACACACAAGTAAGGTCCTTTCCCTACTGGGTAGTTGTAGTATAATTTTCTCTTCTTGAAAAAAATCCAAAAACTTAGATGTAGAATTATTCTGGAAAATCAAACTATATATTCAAGATACTGTTTATTGTATTACAACCAAACCTTAACTCGATGACATCAAGAATAACTATAATAATAATCAGTACAGTTATCATAGAATTCTATAAACCTTAAATGCCTGTGCCAAGTACAGAAGCTACATAGCACAATACAATATGGCATAAAGTACTGATCTGTTGTTAAGAAACACAGGGTTTGACTCTTCTGAAACTTTTACTACAAGACTATGGATGCCATTTTATTTCTGCCTCAGTTTTCTCATCAGTAAACTGGGGATAATACATGAACAGTCTGCTTCACCGTGTCACAAGGAAAGTATTTTGTGAATCTTAAAAGTTCTGTACAAATTTTCATTACCATTATCATAAACAACCCTGGAGTTCACAAACAGTGATGTGTGAGCAGAATCTTTCTTTTCCAATTTCCCAGCTCCTTCCCACTGTCAGAACTATTGCTACTAAAAGGAAGGGGAGGGAAATGAATTCCAAAGCAGAGGGAAGGAAGAAGCTGAAATCCAAGGTAGAGCTCATCTCTCTGTTAAGTGCCGTGCTGAAAACTAATTTTTTATCTTATTACCTGAATGTATTTCAACTAACTAGCCTGAAATCCTAAAAATTACTAATTCATTTGGAGCAATTAAAATCTCTTTGAAATACAAATAATCTGGAAGGTAGGTATTAGATGGCTATACCATTCAATCCCAAGAACTTATTTCAACTTCATTGATTTCTACCTGACATAAAAGAACTACTCTAGGCAATAAGAAGTTTTGTTTGAAGCAGGAGACAGGTTGGTCAGTAGGGAAGTTAGGAAGGAAAAGAAAAGTTCTGTGCTTATTTTAAAATTTGGCCTAAGATTTTAAATTTTCTCTAATTAGGAAGGGAAATGAAAATCATCCTGCTTTTTCCTCCCACTTTATTAAATGGATTCACACTCTAAAAAACTGATATTTCAAGTTATTATTTGCATTTCTATACATTATGGGTTAAAAAGACTTTTGAAGTCTGGCCCATCAGCCTACTTAGCATTTATAACATGGTTTCTATGGTGCACTTATTTTGTGTTCTAAAAATTAACTTTTTTTTTAAACATAATCCTTTAATGTTGATTCTCAAATCAAGATATATTCCTGCCCCATAAAAGTTAAAGGATTCAGTGTATTCTTTGCTTGCAGCCACTCTCTTGTGAACTTTTGAGATCAAAGGTTGGGAGCTGTGTTCTTGTCCTTTGATTTAATAGCCCAAAGGATAATTGTAAAGTGGATTCTGTGACTTAGACTTTAATTTTTGCTGAAGATACTAGAAATTGAGAACTTGAGTGTTTTGAAAAGTTTCAAAGTAAAAAGGATTGAAGACATAACAAATTTAGTCTCCTCCTGGCTCTATAATCTTAAGACCCACAAAGAAACTGAAAGAGACTGTACTGGACATGCCAAAGTCTTAATTTTAAACTGTTAAAGTTTAAAATGAAACCTAGATGTTTAGAATAGCTTACTTTTTTGTTGAAAAACAACCATTTAAATTCCAAATTTTAAGCAACACTTTACTACTTTCTTTTAGAAACCATGGAGAATTGTGTCATTAGGTAATTTACGTAAGAATATTAATTCTTATATAGTTGATATTTTGTGATAATACTATCCATATCTTTATTTCTGTAAAGTCATTTAAGTAACTCTATTGGATTGGAAGGTTACAATGACCATCCTTACTTTTGAGACCAACTTTTATAAAATATTTTAAAGCATTTTCACATTCTAAATTAGCCTAAGGAAAAAACCCTGTGGATTTGGAAATGTCACATGAAATATTGTATACCTACATTCAAATTACTATATATACCTACATTCAAATATTAGTAGTTAGTCAAAAAATATTTATTAATTTCCTGTTAAGTGGTAGATACTATGCTAACCAGTAAGGCACTAAAAATACAAAGAAAGACAAAAAAACAGTCCCTGAAGGAGCTCATAGTTTAATTGGGAAAATCCTTGTAAACAATTATACAAACAAGATATTTAAAATGTGTATGTGTGTGTATGTGTGAGAGAGAAAAATAATCAACAGAGAGGAGTAGGCACAAACTTTAAGGGGGTTGGGAAAGGCTTCTTATAGAAGGGAGGGTCTAAGTTGAGATTTGGCAGAAGCCAGGAAGTGGGCAGATGAGGAGGGAGAATAACCCTGATATGGGGCACAGACAGTGAAAATGTATCATTTAAGGATCACTGAACCACAAGGTAGGACAGGCTAGGTTTTGAAGGGCTTTGAATGTCAAACAGCATTTTGTATTTGATTCTTAGAAATGAGATGGAACCACTGGTGTTTATTTTAATGGAGTAGCTGTGAGGATGATATGTGATGTAGTCAAACCTGAACTTGAGGAAAACTAGTTTGAGTGCTGAATGGATAAACAATTTAAGGCAGAATGACCAAACAAATACATCCTGCCATGTTTTTAAAAAGCATTCATGGATGGACAAGATCTGAAAAGGACTTGAGCATCCTTATTTAAGATATTCTCTTCCTACCAGATTAGTATCATCACAAAATATGCCAATTAGCATTCTCAAATTACCAAACTTCTAGCAATTGCATTTGAAATTTGTGATGACTTCAATAGTAGATAAAATGAAACATACATCAGGAAATTGATTTATTCTGATAAGGGCAAATTTTTTTCTATAATACTACCATCAATAATTTTAAATGTATGGTGCTAGAAAGGTTTTTAATTACTCAAGTCACCATTGCTGTTTGCACAGTAAACTTTTTTGAGAACCTTCTAGGAAAACGTGATAGGGTAATGTCATCTACTAAGTATGAGTCACTGTACTTATTTATTAAAGAATACAAGGAGCCAGAGTTCAAAACTTAACAAATATGGTATGGACGAGGGAGAAATAACCTAACTTTCTAGGGAAAATTGTGAGGTTTATTGAATTATGAGTTCCCTGAAGTCTAAATCTGGAGTGCCATTTTCAGGGCTGGGTACCATGTTTTGTCTTGTTTTTGGAAAAGACAAGAATAACTGGAACATATCCAGAAGATGGCAAACAGGAGGCTAAGAAGGCTGGGAGATCAGGTACCAAATAAGGTGATGTTTGGCCTAGAAAAAAAGAAAAAGTGAGGGGGAGGAGAGGAGATAAGAGTTGTTTGCAGCTGTCTTAGAAAAGGGACCAGACTTGTGCTGACTGACCCTATGGAGCAGAATGGGGAAAAAGATGGAAGGCAGGGATTTTTTTCATTTTTGTTTTGTATCAGCAGTGTCTAACACATAATAGGCACTTAATTGTGGTTGAATCAGTTCAGTTGCATAGAAACATTTAGGTTTGATATTAGGTGGAGTTATATTATGGACTCCTATGGTGCTTTTGAAGCCCACTTCTCAAAATAATTCATTTTACTCACAATGTTTTTACCCCCCCTTCCCAGTTTATAGAACTAAGAATTTATTAAGAATTTCTAATACAAGGAAAAACTTTTAGCAATTAGAGATATCTAAAAGTGGTATGGGTTATGCAAAGTTCTATTTGATAGAACTGGTTTCCAAACCTCAATGACATTTCTTAGATATGTTATTTTAATTTAATTTAATTTTTGTTGAGGCAAAGTATAGTGACCCAGGGTCACACAGCTACTAAGTGTCTGAGGCCAAATTTGAACTCCATGTACCACACCACCAACTACCCGTTAGGTATGTTATAGAGTGAATTCCTGTTCAGATACAGAATTTTAAAACCTCTGAAATCTCTTATAACTCAGAGTCTGTGCATGTAACATGGTAACAAGTAGGCATGTCATGGCCTAAATTTCTTTATTGGCATCATGAAAGTTACATAGACTTTTAAATGTCTCTAGACATAAATTATAAAGCACACCCAAGGACTCATGATAGAAGATAAAGAATAACCAGTGTTAACATTTGGCAGTATAAAGTGGAAGTGTTTTTTTAAACTTGCCAAAACTTTTTGAGTAGTAATAGTTGAGAATCTCAAGTTTTAGATTTAAATTTTAGAACTGTATTTCCCTTATATTACCAATAAGCGAGTTGAGGTCCAGGAAGGAGAAATTGAAGAGAACTCATGCACTTAATCCCTTCCAGAAACATTTATTAAGCACTCACTCTGCCATGTCTTGTATTTAAAAGTTCAGAGAATACACTAGCTTAGTGATCAAATCTTTGTTCTATAAAACACGATGTTCTACTATGGACTCTCTACCACTTAGCTTGGATTTTCCTTTCACTCTCTACAGGATCTTCATTTTGCTTGAGAAATTGCAGTGTTGAGGAAAGAATTCTAGACTTAACATCACAGTCAGATAATCCTGCTTTGAGCCCTAGCCAACACTATCTTGAATTGTGTGATCTTGGCCAAGTTAATTGTTCTGAATTTGTTTCCCCATCTGTAAAATGAGGGAGAACAAGAAATATTTGATGGGATCAAATGAAATAATACTCTTCTGAATATTACATCTTCTGGTTTCCACTGGCAAGATTTTCCACTTCTTTAGCAATTTAATCTAATATTTAACCTAATTTAACAACATTTTAATTTAACTAATAATTTAATTAATTTAACATTTAAATAAGTATAGTCTTATCAAACTTCATCAAAGTCTTCAGCAAATGATAAGGCAAAACTCATTCTTATATTTTTATTATAAATACAGATTAAAATTAAGTTTTTAAAAGATACTGAAAAACAGGAAGAATATTATTAGCCATATTTTCTCTTGAAATCTAGATGAAAGAATTAAAGGCACTATATCATTTGACTTGGAAAAGGCACTTTAAAATTCTATAAAATACAGGATATGTAAAGAATATGACAGTCCAGAAAAGGAGGTTGGGATTCTGCCTACTATGTGCCTCCCCCTCACTCTTCCCCTTTGTGTCCCTCAATGATGGTAGTAGTCATGAACCAATCTGCTTTTTGCTTAGTACTACATTTGATTCCCTTCTACTATCTGTGAAGGAAACTAGTGTGTGCTTGGAAATTCTCTCCTCAAATCAATAAACAAAGTCAGGCAATCCTTCAGTTTTCTGAAGTCTGAAGATAAAAATGAAGTACAAGAATCTAATCTAATATTGTAGATAGTTCAAAGAATGAGGCTTATAAGACAGTAGTCTTCAAGGCAATTTTTATGGTCTGTTGGTTTTTCTTCTCCAGCTTTTTTTTTTCTAAAAACCACTTCTTACTCTGCCTGTGGAGGATACCGCCATCAGAAAACAATCTGTACTGAAAAGATTGGACTAGATGGTGTTTAAGGAGGACAAGAGCTTGATTTTAACCAACAGATTTATTATATTTACATACACATATATATGTCTATATTATACTTACATTTATGTTTTTATATTTATTTATGAAAACTTATCTACAGAGATCAAGGGCCTGTCACACTAGGTAAAGCAGTTGGATTAGACCAAATAGATCCAGAAAGCTATGTTCTAGGGGGGAAAAAAAAAAAAAGGCAGACCAAATATATCCAGAAAGCTGTTCTAGAAAAGCTATGTTGTAGGGCATGGAGGTATGCCTTTGACATACCTCTTTTGGGAAAAGAGGGAAGAATACTCACTGCTTAGAGCAAATATGTATCATGAAATGAAGCAAATAAAAATAATAATATACCAAATCATAAACCTGTTTTGCAATTGTCAGGACATCATAAGAATTAAAGATTATTGAAAGCATTAGAAAGAAATAGGCAGGTTTTATAAATAATATTCTACAGTAGACCACTCAGTTGTCTGTAAAGTGTAGCTAAGAAGATGAAACAAAAGAACCTTGCCCCTCACTCCCCAATTCTACTTCCACTGAGTATCTTCCAACTATCCTCTTTTTTCCAGTCACATGCCTACTACCATAAACCAGATCCCTTCAGCACTTGTTTTTTCTACCAAAACAGATTCTTAATTGGTCTTTTTGCTTTAAGTCTTTCCTCTCTCTTTCCATTCACTCTTCCATCCCTTACTAGGATGATACGCCTAAAGCCATAAATGTGATCCTATAATTTTCCTGCTCAAAAAGCCCTGCTTTTCTCCCTATTGCTTTTAAACAAAAATACAAACACCTCTGACTGGCATATAAAACACCTTCAGAACTTGGTGTCAACCTATCTTTCTAATCTTATCGGACATTATTTCATACACCTTCTTTCACTCAAAATTGACTTTCATGCTTTGCTTCATGCATGACATTCCATCTTCAAACACAGATTGTCTCCCAAATCTGGAATGCATTTTTTACATCCATTTATTAGAATCTCTGGTTTCCTTTAAAGTTCATTCAAAACACACCACCTTTGGTGCCTTTCCCTAGCTGTTAACACTTCTCTCCTCCAATGTCTTTATTTTTTCTGTATATAGGTACACATCTCTTCTTTGAGGGATATACACTATCTCATTTTTCGTCTTTTTATTCTCATCACTTTGTAGAATGTTTCCCTCATTAGACACTCAATATGCCCTTCATTGTAGTGATTCTTCCATTCTCTCCTTATTGTCTGCTTAATCATGTGTAACTGTCATAAATGGCTATATTATTTCTGTACCTATTATCTTCTGTCTTGTGTCCCGAAGAGATATAAGCCCTTTTGAGGACAAACATTTTGCCATTTTCATTTTTGTACTATAGCTCCTATTACACTATTCACATGGTAATAATAATGAATTTATATACATATATATATATATATATTAAATAAATAATAATTAACACTTTTATTGAATTTGTTGAACATCTAACTGAAAAATGTTGTTTCTCATATGCTCAAGTTTTTGCTTACTCTCCAAATATTGCCAAAAGCAAATTTCTTAACTTAAAAATTATATTGCCATAAATAATATTACTTCAGATATGCTATATCAAATATATAATTTTTAAAACAATGCTACATACATTTAAACTTTCACTCCAATTTTCATTTTCTGCTTTGTCCTCAGTCAGTTTTGGTTTTTTATGGCTTGAAATTTTAAGATCTTATTAAGTAGCTTTTGTCAAAAGCTACCTTTATCATTGTTAAGCTTTTATTATGTGTGTGTTAGCCTCACTGTGATAGATAATGGAAATACAAATGCAAAAAAAAAAAAAAAAAAAAAAAAGGAATAGTCTCTCCTCTCAGAAAGCTGAAACTATCAGGGCAGACCACACACATACACTCACAATTGTTTATACAGAGTAAGTAATTACAGAATGGATATAATGCAGTTAGGGGGTGAAGGCACTAGTAGTTGGGATCAAGCAAAGTTTCATGGACAAAGAGGTCCTTAAGCTGAATCCTGAAGTGGAGGGATTCTATGAATAACAAGAGTAGACATCAACCATGAGTGTCAATCAGATCCAAGGCAAAAAAAAAAAAAAAAAGAGAGTTGGAGTACTATGTGAGGAAAAGGGAGAAGGCCAGTTTGTTGAGCTATGGAATGCATGAAAGGGAGTAATGTAGTCAATTAAAGTTTTAATGAAAATTTCTTTGGTTGTTGGGTGGAACTATTATTAGAGTAGGAAAAGACTTGAGACTGGGAAATTAAGGAGGAGGGTAATGAAAATATGGTGGGTGTGAAAGATTATGCTGAAGTAGAAACCATCAAGATTTTTGACCCAGAAGAGGTCAACAAGTCAAGCATAAAGCTTGGAACAAAGATTTTGATCTAAAAAAGACCATATGTTCTTTCTAGTCTAACATGGAAACTTAAGGTTCAAGACTTAGACTCTAAAGTTGGCATTCTTTTCCATATTGAGTGCCCAGTGTTCAAAGGCTTATTTTATAGTCTGTTTCAAGGTTCCAGTAGGCAACCTTCTTTAAGAAGTAAAAATTATCAAGAATTAGGACTGGAACCTGGGCTTTTCACAACTCTAAGCCCAATACTTTTCCTGCAAACCTACACTGTATTATCTTAGTTCTAAAAGAATAGCTACAGAAGAGCATTTTATTGTGGACTCTTTATAACTGATAAATAATGGTTTGAGCCTCTTTACTCAAGACATCAAGCATCATCTTGCTGCTAGATTTTTATGAAATCCAAGTTTGTGCAACAGTCCCGGAGTAACACACTAAGTAGAATTTACTTTTTTCTCTCTGAGATTCACTTTTTCCTCTTCTTTTATCTTATTCCCTTCATCTTTCTGCCTTTTCTTTTTAATATCTGAAGACTGCCAAAGACCATCTTACACAATTGGTTGGTTGCTTCTGCCTGTGCTGACTCATCCTATGGTAACTTTTAAAACCTGTGTACTTAATAGGAACCTTAATGTATGTTGAATTTTATTGAATTTAAAGCACAGCAAAACAACAACAACAACAACAAAAAAAAAACAAAAAAAAAAAAAAAAAAAACCAAAAACTGTCCAGGATTGGACTTCATTGGTAAGACTAGAATTCACTGATGTAGATGAAGGGTTATATCTTGGAAGAAGCCATGCACAGCTCCTCCCAGATCCAACTTATTATGGTGCTACTGTACTTAACAATATGCAAACACAAGAAACTCTCATGAATAGTGTCCCTTAATAATTGTTAGTCAAGTTCAGATTGGTCAAGATGGGATAGTGAAAGAGCTGAATTAGGCCAGTTTCTCATTCCCTCCCCACTCCTTATCCCCCCCCCCCCAAGAAAATTCACCAAAACATGGTTTTAAAGCTATTCAAGAAAATGCCAGCCAATCCATCAAAAAATTAACAGAACCAAAATAAGAGTCCCCATATAATTAAAGGTAAAACAAAATATGAAGCATCTGAACTACCTAAAGAGCCTCAAACAGCAAGGACAAGAAAATCAACCACAAGATATCCCAAGAGACATCTTCAAATGAATTCTAGTCTTACCACTCCATTTATATTTTTCCTCTCCTCCTCCCCCCCAAGATGGCAGGTTGAATTCATCCAGAAGCAGCACAGCTAGGGAAATCAAACCAAAGAACTTAAAGACAGTAAGAGCCCAAGATTAAGAGGAGAAAATAATTAAGAAAATAATCAATTTGTACAGCAAAACAACTGTTTGGTCATGTATACATATATTGTATTTAATTTATACTTTAACATATTTAACATGTATTGGTCAACCTGCCATCTTGGGGGGGGAGGAGGAGAGGAAAAATTATTACAAAAGGTTTAGCAATTGTCAATGTCGTAAAATTATCCATGCATATATCTGGTAAATAAAAGCTATTAAAAAAAAAAAGAAAGAAAGAAAAAAGAAAAAGAAAAGAATCAATATGGAAAAAAAATCATAGAAAACTTTAAAAATCCATAGAAGCAATCACAAATAGACAGTAAACTAGGTTTGAAAAATAAATTGTTCTTGATTCCTAGTACCTAGAGATACAGAAGATGAAAAGATTTAATTAGATAAGACCTCAGCCTTCATTTTACAGATGAGGAAAGTAAATACATAAGGAGAGTAAGCTACTTGTCCAATTATCAGAGAGAGGCAGTATTTTGAACCTAGTCCCCTGACTTAGAACCAAGGCTCTTTCCCCTGTACTACTACATCCCAAAGACAAATCTGAAAACTTTAAACACTAAATATATAAATGGAGTAAATGCTCTAATAAGATATAATGACTACAGAATGAATTAAAGCACATAACCTAACCATCTGTTGTTTTATTTCATTCTTTTCCTTTATATCACTAATGTCTGCCACAGGAAAGAACTTAAGAAAGACCTGAATTAAAAGATAGTGAGAATTTTACTGGAAAATCATAAAAAGCAGAATTGGCACCAATGGCAATGGAGAAAATTAAATCTAAAACAGAAAAAAAAAAAAAGCTTTACATTTTGTACCTGGTAACTAAATGAAGTAGATTTTCGATCTTGTGCCAATCAATAACTTAAAAAAAAAAAAAAAAAAAAAAAGGGAAAAAAATTTAACAACCCACTATCAGAATGTGATAAAAACAGGAGGAAATTATAGTAAGACAACAAGCATTTATTAGGTACTTATTACTTTCCATGTACTGTGCTAAAGTGTTAGGGATACACAAAAAAATCAGATTGTGTGTGAGCGTGCACATATCTTAAGAGTGTACAGACAGTAGTATGCTTCCTAATGAGGAGAGAAAATGTGCAAATATTCAGATATGTACAATAAGAGGATAAGATGGTAATATTTAAGAGGAAGCATTAAAATTTGAGAAGGAGGAAAGGTCTGGAAAGGTCATCTACAGAAGAATGAGATTTTAATTGAGTCTTGAAGAAAGCCAGAGAAATGATAGAGATGAGGAGGAAGAGTTTTTCAGACATATGGTGACTTTAATAGTGTTTTCACAGCATTTCACTTAGCATTCACAAGAGTTTACACAAGAACTAATGTACAGGGCCCTAAGAAAGATAGAGGCAACCTTTTTTATATGCTACATTTACTAACAACAGTGTATGCAATGAATCAAGTTTAGGTTCATATGAATATGAAAAAATTAGATTATATCAAAAATAATAACAAAAAATTACATTTAGTGAAAAACCTATAGGACATAGCTGATGTATTCCTCAGAGATAATAAAATTTTAGCAGGGAATGCTTGCATCAATAGCAGCAAAAATTAAGCACAACCTAAAAAAAAAATTGTGTAGAGAAAATGTGTAAAGAAAATGAACTTTAAAAAGTTAATTTTTTAAAAAAGCATTCAAGTCTTCAAAATTTTTAAATGAGAAAAGAGAGATTACAGTGGAAGGAGAAGAGTCAAGAATAATATCAGGTTATTATATATAATTGTGTGTTAATAAAAAATGAAAAACTAAGCAATTCATTCTATAAAAATGTATAAAATATTCAAACAAGTAGGAAATAACCTGAAAAAGAAAAAGTTATTAAGCAGCTTTTGTCCAAAAAATACTTCTCCCAAAAGTTTTTTTTTTAAAATCTGTCATTCAAAGTACCTTTATAACCCCATCCCTTCCAAACTTCCTACTTTTCCCGACTTCTTTCTTACACTTTAAACCATGAAACATAAGTCTTTGATCCAGTAATATTAGCTTCCTGTATATTTCATGAACAAGATACTCCATCTCTTGGCTCTTCTCTTCTTCCATACCTGCAATACTTTCCCTCCTCTGCTCCAACCTCCCAGGGCTTCTTTTAAATTCTCCTTAAAATTCTCTCCAACCCCTCTTAATTCTACTATCTTGGGTCTTTCCTATTTGTCCTACATATATCTGTTTTCATGTTGTCTTCCTCACTAGACTGCCATACAAAAAGACTTAGTGTAACTCTTTGAAAAAACAAAAAATTTAAATAAATCTATGTCTGACAAGTGAAGCATGGGTACATACTAATATTAATATACTGGATATATTAATATGCTGGAATATGACTGTATAGTAAGAAGATAAAAAGTATACAAGGAAATATGAAAAAAGGTCAAGGAAGAGGAAAGAAAATGGAGTGATTAGAGGACTTGAAACTATAAGAGCCCCTTATGTAGTCCAACCCTGCCATCTGACACATGAGAAAGGGGAAGTAACTTGCCACATGTAGTAAATGTCAAGGGCAGGATTCTAAATACAAATAACAGGTATCAACTAATTCAAATTCCTTATTTTACACATGAATAAAGTCCCAAGTCTCTAAGTGATAAAGATGAAAGACAGCCCAAGATTACTAAAGTACAGTCATGATAGGAATGGAAGTTAACAGTTGTCATTATTATTCTTTAAAATACCTCAAACTTGCTTATATGAACAAAGTTAAGGGCAACTCTGAATTCTTTTCAGATTAAGTTAGGGATATCTCTGGTTCTAGTGACAATTAAAAGGGCAAAGAAGCTGACTTAGTGGAAAATTGGGGTGAATGAGAATTCAGCAGGAGTTACCTCACATGCAAGTATATGAATTATAAGGCATTCATTTTATTAGCTTTACCTTTAAGGGAAGAAGCTTTAGGAATACAATACCACAAGAGTTATATCAAGGATATAGGAGAGTCAGATGAAATGGATGGCACCTAAGAGCCATCCATACATTAACAGAAGGTGGCTAGATTGTCAGAATACAAGAGAAATTGAGAACAAATAAGCCAGAGCAATTGGGACTATAAGAAGATTATATTGGTAATAGACCAAAAACTTCTCACCCCCAAACCCAAAATGAAACCTGAACATTAGAAATGGGACTTCCTGGTCTGGTGTTACATTAATGAGTATGGGGGAAAGGGAAAGTGAGTCATCCTATAAGATCATAGAAATGGGAGGAAAGGTGTCAGGGAACAGAAGTAGGACAAATCATCCCCATTGCCCCAGAACTAGATACTATCAAATTACTTTTCCCAAGAATTCCAAGGTTTCTCATGCATCATTTCTTGTTTTTTATTTATTTTTTATTTTTTGAGGCAATCAAGAATTGTAAAGTGACTTGCCCAGAGCCACACAGTGAGGAAGTGTTTATCAAGTGTCTGAGGCCAAATTTGAAATCAAGTTCTCCCAACTCTCTGTACCCATGTATTACTTCTAAGAAGTTGATGGTCAAAAAGGAACCAAAGGCTAGGAGCAGAACTGGTAACAAAATTAACTAAGAACAAATGATACATTAAGAAGGGATATTTCCTTTTTGCATTCTGTAAAATGTCTTGATAGCTTGTAGCATTAGAGTTTTCTTGTGACTCTCTTAGTAGATCTATACAAACTTCAGATAAGATCGCATCTTTCCTCTCCTAGAGCTTATAGTCTAATAGGATATAAATGACTACAAAGAAAAATTATTAGATTAATAATGAAAATGTAGCTTTTGTTAGTGAATCTGTTTATTTTGTATCTCTTTTTACTTCAAAGTCCCTTCGTCTCTACTCAGTTTTTGTCTTTTCAAGCCTCTTTGTTTTTGCCTCATCTCCTTTTCCTGACCTTAGAGACTTTTGACTTATCCCTACCTGATTGCTTTTTCCTGTTTCTCCTTTCATTTGATTCAGAGAAAGTGAATCATCATTTTTCATTCAACAGAATTCCAACAACAAAATTAATTGAATTGAAAAGAAAGTATCTTTTTTCTTTGGATAGGTTAAGTGGCTTAAAAGTGATAAAAGATCTCCAACTACTCAGGTCTGTTCCCCTTTAGTTAGTCATATACCTCTGAAGTTGAGAATTGTTACCAGACAGGGGGAAAAACAAAAACAAAAAACAAACAAAAAAAAAAAAACCAAAGACATTGCCTAGTATAGAACAAAGATCTGGGCAGAGTCCAAGATCTAATTTTGTGACTTTAGGCTAGTCACTTCTTGGCTAAGTCTATAAAATGGATATATAATATGTGTACTACCAACTTAAAGGACTGTTATAAAGAAGGAGCTCTGTAGATTGGAGGGTGGGAGGGAAGCTACATATATGTGAATCACTGACTCTAGAAAACAAAAATTGTAGCAAAGAATCTGAAAGTTTCCTCACCATTTGCAAGGTAAAAATGTCTATATTCTATATTTCTTTCAAAGCATTGTTACTATGTAATAACCTAAAATAGAAGATAGTTGTATAAAAAGTAGTCAAGAACCAAAAACTAAAACAAAATGCCAGAACACAAAGCCAGAGTTATTAACAAGCTCTTCAAGTACAAGTGACTTGGTTGAACCAGTTCTTAACAATTTAACCCTAAGAACATTGCTATTTATTTATATGAGTGATAAAATCTCTCTTCCTACTTTTTTCTTTCCTCTTATAGGAAAAAAAGTTTATTTTCCACTCCAAGAAGTTAAAATAACAGAAGCCTGGACTTTTCCACTCTTTTGCTTTTCTAACAGACAAATTCATACCCTGAAAGATGTGTATTTCCTGAGTTGGTTTTGTACAACCACAAACTGAATAATCAAGCCATTAAAAATCTTTGGTATTTTAAAATAAACTCTCCAAGCATTCATATCCTCTGTGGTCCTGTCGCTATGTCACCTTTGCAAATATGTTTTTATACCCCTATAAATATTTCTTTTTCTAAGCTCAAAGCTTCATTGGTTTGAGCTTAGAAGTATTGCAATTTGTTCTTACTTACATCAGGAAGTCTGTATAGCTTCATTGTTCTCTGTAAAGTCATATTTCTACTCAAGTGAGAAAATTTCACTTCTACCAATTTTCTGGGATTTAGTGATCGATGCCAGTATCTGGAAATACAGTGCAATAAAGATTTTTAAATCTTATTTTTCTCATTATCATTATAAAGTTTTTCTTGTTGTCTTAATATTTCTTCTAAAGCTTTCACTATGTGTTTTTTAAGCCTTGTAGTTTAGCCATTCAATAGTATGCCACTAAAATTTAAGACATCAGTTATTTTTCATTCACTTTTTAAACCTCTAAATTATTTCTATAGCATCCGCAGACATTATAGACATATAAAGTAGATGGCAAAAAGTAAAATAAATATTTTTTAACTTTTCTTCCTTTTTTTTTTTTTTGAAAAGTAAATCTTGACCTCATAGAAGAAATTTCAACATTACCCCCAGCTCAATAAGATTTTGAATCCCACTACTGATCCTGTGAAAAGCAATGCAGTAATTATCAAAGTGATTTGGGGCAGATAAAAATTAAATCAATGTAACAGAAAATAGAGAAAACATTTAGAAAGAAAGGTATGCAGCAGATAAATGTTTGAAAAACCCATAACTATCAGATACTGAAGTAATGAATATTGGAGAAAATTGTACAAGTTTTTTAGACTCTCAACTCATATCACTTTAATTAGATGTTTTAAGGATCTAGGATTTCAAAGCTGTTTTCTCTTCATTCATTCAGAGAACAATTCTTCTATACCTTAAAACAGTCTGTTTCAGTTGCTGTGTCTGAAAAATTAATTTCCTGATGGCTAAGCTGATGATGAGTCTCTGAACGTGGCTAGATATGTCCTTAGATGAGAAATGTCTGATCCTGACTCATCTTTTCTTTGACTTTTAAGTCTTAAGAATTACTTGGGAATAATTGTAAAGTTAAATAACTTGCTCACCATCCACAGCCAGTATATTCCAGTAGTAGGATTGGAACATAGGTTATCCTAATTTTAAGACTGATCCTCGTCTATACTATTATGTACTACCTCTCTGTAATAAATATATCTGATAAAAATCAGATACCGACCATACAAATTTATAAGACTAGTACCCCTTTCCACAAGTGGTTAAAATATGTTGAAGGAACAAAAATCCATACTTAATCTACAAGTTAACAAAAAACAATTATGTAGTTATTATCTTATACTCATCTAAGTTGGTAAAAGCGTTAAAAATACTATGTTGGCATGATTCTAAGGGGAAAGGTAGCTGTGAAACTTTTAGGAAAGCAATCCAGCAACCTATAGTAAGAATTACTACTACTAAATCTATATCTTAAGATGTTACTAAAAGGTAAAATTTATTTAATCTTCATAAAAATATCCTTAGCAGCTTTACTTTAATTGAAAAAGTCTAATCAGTCTATATATTCAATGATTAGGGAATATTTGGTGTTAATATGTGTGTGCTAATGTACCATGACGTACATGACAGTTATGAAGACTGAAGAAAATAGTAAGAATAAAATATGTTCTATATTTTAAGAAGCAAAAATCTGCTTAGTTCACAAAAGAAAATGAAACTGATAAGAGTTTATCTACATGTACATGCATTTTCTACTTAGCAATATTTTGAAGCTTAGGATGATGGCAGTTTCTCCAAATTGCTTTCAGCTACCATACTATTACTATTTTTTTTTTTTTAATTTCCCTTCTTTCACACTTGGAAGTATTTATCTGGGATAAAAGGAAGAAATATCTATGTCCAGTGACTTGGAGTTATCCATGGCTAATTCTCTTCTAGATTCTGCAATTTGGCTTTGCTTGCTTGATGTCACTTCTTTGGTGGAGCTTTAGGCCCCTTTCCTCTTAACTTTTTATGTCAAGTAATACTTGGGGATCTCTTCAACTTCCATGGATTTAATTATCCTGTCTGTGCTGAGGATTCTCAAATCTACCTACTACCTAACTTTTCTGCTGACTTCCATTTGGTAGAGACAAGTAAGCTATTTTCCACCCCTATTTTCCTCAAGAGATCCCAAATCTCATCCAGGCACTTCAGTAAACTGCAGTCAAGCCAAGGAGGAGTTATGTACATGTTTTATACCAGTTTTAACTCCTCTAGATATTTTGTCTTCTATGTTGCAACCCACAGAAAATAGCTCTGGGGTTCTGACTGGCTTAGAAGAAAAGTTAAAACTTTGAATTTTTAAAGCATGTGCCTTTTGATCCCAGTCTTTAAAACTCTGCCCACTACTAGTCTGTCATGGTAAAATGTGGAGTTAGGGAAACAAGCTCCAGTTAGAGATATTCATTTTTAGGTAAGGTCGATCTTTATTTTTAGGATGGGAGAAAGGATATGATTAAGAAAAGCCTTTTGTAATATATTTAAGCACAGTTAAAATTTTTTAAAACAGCTTTGTTTTCTTTTATGAATAAAAATATTGTCCTTCATGAAAAAATGCCCCTGGGTGCACTGTCTTATTTGTTTATATATTTTCCACAAAGAGAGATGACAAGTGTGGGGTACAGCAAGGAAGATGACTAGATATGACCTTGGAAAAAATAATTTACTTCATGAAAGAATATCTTATGGTTTTAGTAAGAACATATCACACATCTTATTTCTTCTAACAGTCTTGTTCTCAACACAAAGCTCTTTATCTACGCAAGTGTTACCCTCTCATCCCATTTCTTCCCTCTATCATCCACATTCTCATTCGTCTTCAGTCTCTCTCCCTGTGTGGTTGCTCCCTTAGTGCCAACAAATATGCCTATGTCTCCCCCATTCTCAAAATACCCACTTAATTCTTCCACCTCTGTTATCTTCTATTTTTTCTATTCTTTGTGGCTTCTTTCCCTCCATATTTTGACTTCATTCCACCAAAACTGCCCTCTCTAAAGTTACTAGTGTGATCATTACCAGTTACCAAATCTCATTCTCTTTCTATTTGACTCCTCTATACCTTTGGCAGTGTAGAACACGACCTTTCTTTTTGATATTCTCTTCCCTCTTAAGTTTTCTGGAAAACACGCCTACTGTTCACATCACTCCTCAGTCTCCTTTGTTGGATTCTCAACAAGTCATACTTCCTAATTGTAGTTGTCTTCCAGGGCTTTCTCCTGAGCCCTCTCCTTTTATCCTTTCATACTAAGTAGTGGGAATATCAACACCTCCCCTGTTTCTCATTAATTTTTTTCTCTACTGAATCTCACATTTGCCTATCTTGCCCTAACCTTTCTGCTGACTTCCAATCTTAGATCTCCAACTGCTTCTAGACTTCTCAAATGGATGTCTACCAGACACCTTAAACTCAGTATGTCAAAAAATGAACTCAATGTTTCTTTCCTATTCCTGTAGAGGATACCACCATCCTTCCAGTCCATCAGGCTCACAAGTTAGGAATCATTCCTAGATTACTCACAATCTCCCACCTCTCATATCCAATCTATTGCCCAAAACCTGTAGATTTAACCCTTGCAAGCTCTCTTAAACATAACCTAGTCTCTTCTCTGACATATCCTCACTGACCTCATGACTGGACTACTACATTTGGCCAACAAAATCATTTTTTAAAAGGTCTATGTCACTATATCACTCAAACTCCTTTGGCTCCCTATCACCTTGAGGATCAAATACAAAATCCTCTATTTGGCAATGAAAGGCCTTCATAATGTAGCTTCATACTACTTTTCTCTTTACATTTAACTAATTCTGTCATGTGATCTTGTTCCTTGAATAAAATACCCCATTTTTCAGTTCTGGGCATTTTCTCTGGCTGTTCCCCATAGTTTGGAATGCTCTCCCTCCGGACTTCCCCAACTTCAAGTCCCAATTAAAATCACATCTACTACAGGAAACCAGTCCCCTCTAAATTCTAGGCCTTTCCTTTTTCAATTATTTCCTGATTGTCCTAGACCTAGACTTTAGGTAACTTGAGGGAACTGAGCAAATTATCTTTTGCCTCTTTTTATCCCTAGCACTAAATTCAGTCACTGGCATGTAATAGGTACTTAAATTCTTACTAATTGGCTGAGGTATGAATAATGCTTTTTGTACTTTTCCTTTTTGGGAAATAAAGTTGTTGATGCCTCTTTTGGCCAAACACAAAAGGAAGGATCCCATATATATATATATATATATATATATATATATATATATATATATATATATATACTTGCTTCCAAAAAATGGATGAGTGCAAAGGAATGATATGCTAATAAATATAATACTAAGTCTGATGGCTTCAAAATACCTAGACACTGCTTTTCTTGAGCACAGTAGACTTGACTTGTGTACAATTTGGAAATGGAAATGGAAACAGAATGGTAGCTTTAATTGACAAAAAACATTCTCATTACCTGCAAGTAGCCACTGGCTTAGGAAGTACTACTCCTGCTGTGTAAACAGCTTGAAAAATCCCCTCCAAGTTGACTCTTCTAGTTATTTCTCTAATTAGCACTGGTGCTACCCGTTTGGATCTCAACTTCTTATGAACACAGAGAAAATTTATTTCTACCATCTTCTTCACACTAAGAAACAAATTGTTAAAAGTTATGGACAAAAATATGAAAAAATTTTGTGCAATAAACTTTCATATTCTTTTGGAGTATTTTCTAAAAAAGGAGGGACTGGGGGTGAAGGAAAAGAAATCAGGTATATTGTTTGACTCAGGCTCTACCAATCTGGAATTTGTGACACAATTAGGAAAACTTACCTTTGATTTTCTATCACTTGCCAGTGATAATTATATCTAAGTCTTTATTAGCAGCATAATAGCTCTTCTTACTCAGTGTACATAAAAGAATTTCATTTTTAAAAATACTCTAATTTAGGATTCTCCTTACAAATCACCTTTCTTTTTTAAGAAAATGTTTAAAATAAGTATGGATTCATTAAGTATCACAGACATTTGTACAAATTTGATTGTAAACTAATAATAAAATTGTGGAAAATGTGCAAAGTCTTAAAATTATTACCTCTCTTAAAATTATTAAAAACCCTTTACTAAATATTCTTTTTGCTTAGATATAGTGTAATAAATACTTTCAAGGCAAAGTCTTCAGGGAATTCTAAAGTTTGTGATAGTAATGTGGCCTAGTTTGGATTACTTAAAGAACTTCAAAGATTCCAAATTATGGCAGGTAAGAATCTTAGGTAACCCCTTTCTCTTAAAGTTAAAAAAGCCACCAGCTCAGAGAGTCTTAAATCTACTTGGTGCCCTAATTTCCAGGAAACCTGCTCCTTGTTTAACTGGCTGAAAAACACCAGTAGAAAATCAGTTTGTGAATGATAAAGCATGACTTATTTAAAAAGCATATTGCAAATCAAACATTTCAATGAGAGTTATCCTGCCTGGTCATCACACTTAAGATGCTGATTACCTATATTCTAGAACTCATCTTTGCCCCTTAAAATACTGGAAAGCAATTACATATATTAATATCATTGGACTTAATAGCTATTTTGAGAGGTAGGAATTATAGGTATTTTAGGCTCGAGACTGTTTTAATTTTTCTCTTTGTTCATAGTACTTAGTAAATGCTTTCCAAAATGTACTAAATTGGGGCAGCTAGGTGCCACAGTGGATAGAGCACCAGCCTTGAATTCAGGAGGACCCGAGTTCAAATCTGATCTCAGATACTTGACACTTCCTAACTGTGTGACCCTGGGCAAGTCACTTAAACCCAGCCTCAAAAAAAAAAAAAAAAAAAAAAAAAAAAAAAAAAAAAAAAAAAAAAGGCAAAATGTACTAAATTATCATTAACAGCTCAGCAATCTGAAGCTCAGAGAGGCTAAGGTTTTCATTGTTTTTTTTTTCCCATCCCCCTCAGTTTTATATTGTGTACATCTTTTGTTTCTTCATGTGATTCTTGTAGACAATTAATTGTGGGATTTGTTTTCTTATTCCACTCATTACTCTTTTCCCTTTTATGGTACTGTTTAATCCATTTACATTTAAAAACATGGAAAGTTTATATTTTCTTCCATTTATCTCCAAAATTATTTTTTGAGTTACAATTTTTTTCCTTTTGTGCTATAAATACAATACATTCTTTCTGTTACTTTCAATCGTTTTTTAAGGTCCAGTCTCCAGTGAAGTGCTCATGGATACACAGAGGAAGTATTTAAGTCCAGGTTTTCCTGATTGCAGAGCTTTCCAAACATGTTCTAAAAACCCTGAACCTAATTCCTCAAGAGGAACTTTGAGCATATTTTAAACAATGGCAATAGAATTGGAAAATATACCTTTCCTAATGATTGCTTTTGGAAAGGACAACACAAATTCAGAAGTCTCTTAGCAAATCACCTTATATACTATATAGGCAAAACAACAGTGCAAATACTTGAACATTTCAAAATATCCAAGATTTTATCTTCACTATGAGATCATTTTTGTGCAAGTACAAAAATATACATTTAAGATTTGATATATACCTGTCATAAATCCGAATACTAGCTGGGATGGCACTTATAAAACCCACTAGTTTTTTGTTTGAAGAAACCCTCACTCCACAGTGCCATTGAGGCAGCCAACCTGGAGGACGAAGAGCCCTAAAATCAGTCCAGAGACAGAGAAAAAACAAGTTAAGTCTATGGATTAAAAAAAGAAAAGAAAAGAAAGAGAGAGAAATAGAGAAACATTTCCCTCAAAATGATCATTCATGTGCTCATCCCTTCTACAATAGCAAATATAGCTTGTTACTCACCATAAGAGGAACTCAGGGGAATAATCAAACCTGAACATGTTGTCATCATCTTCTACATAATTTTCATTTAATAATGTATACAGCTCCTTGAGCTGCGAGCAGAAGACAAAAAGATATGTCACATCACTGCCTTTCCAAGACAGCTCAGAACTGATTTACTAAGATAAATTGCTCAAAGTGATATTTTTTTTTTTTTTTTACTCACTACTTCAGCATTACTCAAGTCTAAGGTGTCCCATGTGAAACCCTGGGGTAAAGAATATGGTTCCTGACGAATGTTGTCCTTATCTGGTTCAATTGCACCATGAGATGTAATTACTTCATCTGTTTAAAAAAAAAAAAGAAATAAGATTTCATTATGAACCATTTTTGACATTTAAAATTTTGATCTAACTTTATTTAAAATATTTAATATTCTCCCTTCATTAGATTACAAGTTCCTTGTGAGTAAGGATTGTTTCATTCTTTAGATCTATATTTCCAGTGCCTAGTACAATGTCTGGAATTTAGTAAATACTTACTATTTGTTGATGAGTTTAATAATATGGTGAAAGTCTTTTTTTCTTTTTTAAACCTGTTAGATGGTTGGAGATTGCAGAGAAATATTTGCAATCAACTTAAATCTACTTTTATTCATAATGAAATGCATCTCTCTTTGTGGTGAAAGGGAGCAGTCTTATGATAGTGACTGTATAAACCAACAGAAAGAAGCACCTACATAGAGGTGATCAAAATGACAAGGAAATTATGTCATATAAGAATTGCTTGAAAAACCAGCCTGGAGAAGAAAAGATGTGTATGTGAGAGTGAAACGGGATAAAAGCAAGCATATAGATATCTATATCCAGATTATTTGAAGCCTGTTATATCTGCAGGCTTTCTATAAAGGGTATTGTGTAGTATTCTGCAGAAGCAGGCTTGACCTAAAACGTTAACAACAAAATCTCAACAATTAGAACTTTACTAGAAAGGAATGAGTTGGCTCTCATGGAAGAAAGGCCTATCTTTTGTCTCTTTGTATTCCTTGCACTTAACATAGTACCTGGCAAACAGTAGGCATTTAATAAAAGTTTACTGATTGTATGTGTAATAGAGAAGATTCCTGTTCACCTATGATTTACTCTGGATGACCTCTGAGGCACTTTACAATTTATGTGATTCTATAATTAAGTGAATTCATAGTCTATTGAAATGTCAAAACCTGCTATTAGGAAGTAGGTTTAGTAGTTCCTCAAACTTCGTTCCAAGAAAATCCTATGAAGCATTGTGGTTGCTAATGCATGCTTAATGAAATATCCCCAAAATGGTTTTGACTTTTCCACACTGCACCTTGGAAATATATAGCTATGTCTAATATTAACCTAAAATGCTAAACATTACAATTATTATGAAGACCTCTCTTAAACCGTCATAATAAGAAAATGTCAGATGGAACATTAACAACTATTCTTGGAGGCTCACTTGCCTATCAGATGAAAGGAGGCAAAATTCATTTGTATATCTTTTGCTCAGTAGTACAAAAGGAGCAGTGCCAAAAAATGATCAACACAATACCCAGGCTCCAGAAGTAATTGTGGTTGAGCCAAAGATAATGCTTTGATTGGCTTTTCCTTGCATCTTCAGCCCATACTCCCTGAGCTTTTGGATAGTATCAAAAATTCCTCATTTTTACTTCAAGAGTTAAGAGACCATATGTGGGGGAGAGGGCAGGAAGGCTATACCTGTGATTTGCTTATCTTAAGCTATCTACTTTGGGCCATAAACATCCAGAGGCAATCCCATTGATCCATTACAGAACTTTGAATCATAATTCATGGTTTATGAATTAACCATGAATGAACTAAATTCCCTTTCTTCCTGCCACTCTTATTTTATCCTACAAAAGCAGATAACATGCCAAATTAGGGATTTTGTTAAGCCAGTGTAAACTTACAATCATTATATCCTGAGTTCAAATAGCCTAAAGCTTTCTGATCCAATCTCTTAGGATAGTCCTAGCAGTTCTATAGCTTCCTGTACCAGCCTAGGTTTAGGGCCAAATTGTAAGAGTAAAGGCCAAGAATGATCTAACAAGTTCCAAGGGAGCTAGGTATCTTCATGCTGTCTTCACTATTAAGCAGAGACTTAGTGACTAACACAGAACTGAATGCATCAAGCCAAATAATACTTAGCCATATAAATTCAAACCAGAGAGAATGTCAGAACGAGAAAAAAATCTCATAAAGATGCTACTTAACTTTAGGTCAGTGGAGAAATAAAAGATAGGGTTACCTTCTAGGATCTTCAAGAACAAATGCAAGCAGATGAACCAATTTAAACTTTTTAAAGATTTCCTTGAAATCAATTACCTTAGAATTATTTCCTATTATAGAATTATAATTGGAAGGTACTTAATTTGACCACCTAACCCAACTCATACATGAAAAATATTCCTCAACAACATTTTGTCTTTCTGTCTTTAGCTGAAAACCCTCAATGTTGGGGAACCATCACATCTGATAGCAGCCCAAATCTTGAGTCTTCTTTTTTCCAGTTCTTTCGCCAGATCTTTATATGGCATAGATTTATTTTTGTTAATCATTTTAATTGCCTTTCAAGTTTTCAATGTCCTTTTTAGAATGTGGCACTCACAATTTAATACAATACACAAAATGTGGTCTGACCAGGGCACAGCAGCTATCACTTCATTATTCCTGAAATTTATATACATTACACACACACACACACACACACACACACACACACACACACACACACTTAATGCAACTAAAGATTACATTAGCGTTGGAGAAAAGGCATATCATTTAATATTGACCTACTGAACTTGCAACCTACTAAAACCCACAGATCTTTTTCAGGTAAGTTGTCTTCCTTTAAGGATGCCTATCAGACTAAGCATTTCATTCACCTATGCAGCTCCCGTAATGACAACAAAAGCAAAAGCAGCTCATTTACAGTGTGTTTTGAAGTTTGGGAAAAAAAAAAAAAAAAAAAAAAAAAAAAAAAAAAACACAAAGAACTTATGAGGTTGCCAAAAATATAAGTGTACCTAGAACAAGCATCTAATGAATTCTACCACACTCAATCACAGGCAATTTCCCTTTTTCATTTACACCATGATGTTTCAAGACTGTGGACACTTCTTACTCATATTATCATGGTAAATCCTTTAAGTTATTATCCTAGCTATCATCCTCTAGAATAACCCTTTATGTCCTCTTTAGCATCTCCCTCAGTTCCTATGAACTCCTCTTCCACCTGGTTCAGCTATCTACCAGCAGTGTAACACTTTAGACCCTAAATTTAGGGTAGCTAAGTAGTTTGGTGGATAGAACATTATACATAGAATCAAGCAAAACTGAGTTCAAATCTGGCCTAGGATACCAGGTGGGGCACAACTTGGGCAAATCACTTAGCCCTATTTTCCTCTATTTCCCTATCTATAAAATGAACTAGAGAAGGAAACAGCAAACCACTCCAGTATCTTTGTCATGAAAACCACACATGGAAGTGTTTCTGATAAAGGTTCCATTTCTAAAACAGAGAATTGGCTCAAATTTATAAGAATGCAAGCCATTCAAAGGATCTCCGATTGTTTGAAATCTTTTCTATTTGTCTCTCTACTACTTTATATATTCACAAATTACCAAGTTAGCCTACCAAATGGTCACCTCCACTCTCTCTTTTCTCCAATTTATCATTTCCTCTGATCTAATCTTTATGCACACAGCTTTGATTTGAACTTGAAGGGACTTTAGAAGTCTTCATATCACTGCTATGAAATCTCAAATGGCTCCCTATTACTCATTTAATAGAATTCAAACTTCTTTCAAGTCCTTCTACAATATAACATAAGGCTATGCTTGTGGCTGCTCATCTAGCTAAAATGAACTAGTCAGCCCCTCAAATATATATACATCCATGCTTTCCCACACTTGCTAATGCAGACCATGATGTGCCCTATAAAATTCAAACACTTTTTTTTTTTTTTTTTGGTCAGGAGGCTGTTTCTTTCTGATAAACTTGTCATACAAACATGTATAATAGTATCTTGTATGTTATATCTTATCTACCACCAAACTTAGGAGGTTCCACCTTCTTGGCTAAATTCTGTCTTTTCTTTAGTGCTTAACCCAACAGCACATAGTAGACATTTAATAAGTGCTGATTTAAAAAAAAAAATCAAATTAAAAAGTTATATATTTGAATAGGAAGTATCACAATACATATTAACTTGTAACAAGAAAGTGGGTTGTATGGGAAAAAAAAATGTTAGTGTTCATTATCTTAGCTTTACTTTTATTTAAGAAAAAGAACTTACGGAGCTTGGGTACAGGTTGTGTATCCCAAAACTGATATTTCCGTTTGTTAGCCTCATCAATGTTCTTGGCGGGTCCCTGACATGCAGAAAGAAGTTCCATAGCCCTTTGAATATCCTGCAGCTTTTGCATGGGAATAGCTGGATTCTATGTAGACAAAAACACAAAATGAGTTGAGTGTGACTGCCCTAGGATAGGTATATATGAACCCATTAGTACTTCTAAAGACCTACCAGAAGTACCTTTTAAGACCATACATCTATAGTCAAATGTAGTCAAATGTATAGTTTTATTTAATGTATAGTTTTATTTACAATTGAGATGTAAGCCAACATTAGTAATTCCAGAATTTTAATTCACAGAAGACAATAAGCCATTTAATATAGCCTATGCAAATCACCCTACTTTCTCTTTCAGTTTGCCACACTTTCTCATATTGGGAGAACTAAAAAAGGATTACTGTGGAAAAAAATAGCTAAACTTTACAGTTTGTCAACCACTTCCTGGTTCAACAACACACAAAAGTAAGGTATTGGGGGTGGGAAATAGAGAGTGTGTGTGTTTTGTTGAAAGCAACAGAATGTGTAAATCAATCAGCATTTCTTAAGAGTTACTAGCTACCAGACATAGTTAGAGACTAGAGATATGAGGAGGAAAAAAAAAAAAAAAAAAAAAAAAAAAGTCCCTGCTTCCAAGGAGCTTATATTCTATAAGGAAAGACTATAAAAGCACACACATAAGCATGATATAGGTTAGGGGAGGGCACTTGCAGTTAAGTGTATCAGGAATGATTTCCTATAGAAAGCAGGGAATCTTGAAGGAAGTAAGGCACAGAGGGAAGGAAATGTATTCCAGGTATGGAGAAATGGCTGCAACAGGTGACCAGAATCCTCATTTTCATCTTTAGTCTGGCTTATGTGCCATACTTTAGCACAATGTCTTGCATAGTAAATGAAACATGGTAACTAGGTTAATGTTTTGCTCAATTTTAAAGCTGGAAAAATAGATGAATAATTCTAGAATGGTTGGGAGGACTATTTTCTTTTTTCTTTTTTTTTTTTTTTTTTTGGTATCGTGTAACTCATAGTCAGGGAAAGCCCGCAGAAAACGCCTTTTCAGGAAAAATTTTTTTTTTTTTAATGTATGAAATAAAATATGTAGGATTATAAAGGAAACCATATTGTAATAGTTTTTTTTTTTTAATATTCATGTTAAGAACCTCTAGTTCTAAGTTTCTTTATAGAACCTTAAAAGCAACTAGAAATAAGTTTTTAAAAAACTCTCCTTGCTTATATTTTTCTAGAAGTAAAATTGGTAAATGTTTAACAATTTTAACAATTGAACTCTCCAGGATGGGGGAAAAAAGTGTACATAAGCACACTTTTACTACATTTTCTCCACCAATTTTTAAAGTAAAGACAATCAATTAGTCTTTGCCAATTCTTGAAATGTAAATACAGAAAAAAAACTAAAATTCTATTCATCAGTTCCAGCATACTTCTGCTTTTTTCCCTACCTTATCTTACCTGAATCCAATCTCCCTACTTCTCTCCAAGGAAACCCTTTAATAAGCTAAAAAGTCAAGAAATTTCACTCATATAAAAATTAATTTTATTTAAAATAGAACAATCAAGGAAGTGGATCTTTGACAAAGAGAAGATCTAATTCAGTTCCAATTGCTCAATGATGGACAGAATCAGCTACACCCAGAAAAGGAACACTGGGAAATGAGTGTAAACTGTTTGCATTTTTGTTTTTCTTCCCAGGTTATTTTTACCTTCAGAATCCAATTCTTCCTGTGCAACAAGAAATTTGGTTCTGCACACATATATTGTATCTAGGATATGCTATAACATATTTAACGTGTATAAGATTGCCTGCCATCTAGGGGAGGGGGTGGAGGGAAGAAGGGGAAAAATCAGAACAGAAGTGAGTGCAAGGGAATAATGTTGTAAAAAATTACCCATCCATATGTATTGTTAAAAAAAAAAAAAAAGTTGTAATTATAAAATTTTTTAAAAATTAAAATTAGAAAAAAAAATAGAGCAATCAAGTTAAGTCACTAAGTATGTTATAGATTCCTGCTTATAAAATGACCCTAGAAAACCTAGTACACTAAATCTAACTGGAGGCTGATCAAAAGCTAACCACACCTATTTTTATCTAACAGCTCAGTTTAAAGATTGATGTTGCTTTTGTAAGATGCTTACTTTATATTTTGATTAATGAGATCATATTCATAAGGGTCATAACTTAATTACATGTACTAAATGAACAAATTACTTCAGTTCAGATAATTTGTTATGGCTTACAATTACTTCTTTAGTATGGAGTCTGCTGAACTCCAAGCTATACACAAAGATTGCTTCCAGTGGGTTGATCAATTAGCTGAAAAAGAGTCAGGACACATCTCAACAAAGCAAGTCTGGGTAATATATCTGTCAATTTCTATTAGATGAAATACTACCCAATCTTACAAAGAATACATTGCTATCTACTGCTGTGCATTTGCTTGCTTCTATATTTCACACCCCTTACACATACTTTTTGAGGTAAAATTCCCTTAAGCAAAAATTTAGCAAAGCTATACTATTTTGAAATAAGTGAGAATCAACATCTTTGTCCCAAGAATTGCTAATATCACAACTCTGTATAAAAGTGCTCTTGGTAATTTATGATTTACTTTAATTTAGTTCTATCAAGTTGACCAACAAAAATCATTATTCAATTAACAAAAATGTCATTTGTCCTCATTCTCGCTGTCCAAAACATTTCTTAAGGCAGAATTCTAAATGGAGCACAGGATTCAATTGGTCAAAGAGTGTGGCAATAAGAATGGCATGTTAAGAATAAACTCTTAAACTTGTCCATCTTCCAAAATCTCTGGCACAAAAGCACTTCTCAAAGGAAAAGGAATTAAATTGTAATTCAGGCATGTGGTCACCCCAGTTTTTACTACTTTGTTATCAGCACTATGTCACAGTGGATAGAGAGCAAATTTCAAGGCAAGATGACCTAGATTTAAGTTTGACCCAAGAGGCATATGGGCAATGTGACCCTAGCCAAGTCACTTTAAACTTCTCAGGGCTCTAGAGAACTCTCTAACTGGGTTCTTGAATCATGTGTGTGTGTCTGTGTATGTTTTATTTCAATGCATAAAATATATAGTACCACCAAGAAAACCAATATTAAAATAAAAATGTATTTTTTTTTCTCCACTCAAATCTGAGTATATATTCCATTAAGTTTATCCACAGAACTCTTGGAGAACCTCTACTCTAAAACTAATCTAGACACTGCAACTTCTACTGCTAGAGGAAGATTATTCACTTTGGAGATCCCCACAGAAATAAAATCACAAGTTGAGTCTGTATTCCTAGAAGGCAAGTAATTCAGCATTGCAGAATGAAGTTTCTTCACTGGTGCCCTATCAAGACTTCCCAGAATCAACCTAATAACACTTATCATTTTCTAAAATTAATCTGGAGGAGGTAGTAATTATTGCTGACATTTCTATGGAGGCTTAAAGATTGACAAGATTCTTTAGAAAGGCTGTCTCAATTTTCAGATGAAGAAATTAAAACCATTTCTAATCATATAAAAAAGGTTCTAAATCACTGTTGATTAGAGAAATGCAAATTAAAACAACTCTGAGGTACCACTATACACTTCTTAGATTGACTAAGATGACAGAAAAAGATCATGATAAATGTTGGAGGGAATGTGGGAAAACTAGAAGATTGTTGCATTGTTGGTAGAGGTGTGAATTGCTCCAGCCATTCTGGAGAGCAATTTGGAACTATATCTAAAGGGCTATCAAGCTGTGCATACCCTGTGATCCAGCAGTGTCTTTACTGGGTCTGTATCTCAAAGAGATCATAAAAAATGAAAAAGGTCCCATATGGCAAAAATATTTGTAGCTGCCCTTTTTGTAGTAGCAAGGAACTGGAAACTGAGTGGATGCCCATCAATTGGAGAATGGCTGAATAAGTTATGGTACATGAATGTTATGGAATATTATTGTTCTATGAGAAAAAAATCAGCAACATGATTTCAGAGAGGTCTGGAAAGATTTGTATGAACTGATTCTAAGTGAAGTGAGTAGAACCAAGAGAACATTGTACCCAGCAAGAACAAAATTATGTGATGATCAGCTCTGACTCTTTTCAATAGTAAGGCGATTCAGGCCAATTCTAATAGACTTGTGATGGAGAGAGCCATCTGCATCCAGAGGACTACAGGGACTGAATGTGGATCATAACATAGTATTTTTCACCTTTTTTTGTGGGTGTTTGCTTGGTTTTTTTTTCTTTCATTTTTTTTTCCTTTTTGATTTGATAATGTGGGAATACATATAGAAGAATTGCACATGATTAACATATATTGGATTGCTTGCTGCTTAAGGGAAGTGGGGGGGGGGGAGAAAAATTTGGAACCCAAAGTGTTCTAAGGGTGAATGTTGAATACTATCTTTGCATGTGTTTTGAAAATAAAAACCTTTAAAAAAAAAAAAAAAAAGGCTATTTCAGTGGCTTTTCACCAAACCCTCTGAAGTAGGCTACAGAATTAGTAAGAATTCAAATCCAGGTCTCACCTCACTCCAAGTCAGCCCTTGTCTACTATACAAAATTAACACAGAATCTTGGAGCCGAGTGCCTGGTGTTGGTGTTATGTGACCTCTAGAAACAAGAGCTCCTATATGCCCATTTATAAATAAACTTCTGCCAAGAATGGAAAGCTGTAGCAAATGGCTCATCAATGTGCTTCAACCAAACCAATTAAGAAGGAAGGAGAGACCTCAACAATAATTTAATGCAATACCCTTAAAATAAGGTTATTATAATATCATAAGTGTGTTAGTCCCAGACCTAAAGGGGAACAGTTGACCACATAGGCATACTAAATGGCAGAGGAAGAATCTAACTCAAGTCTTCTGACTCCATACTGGAAGGAAGGAATTATGGCTAGAAGCAGGTTTCCAAGGCCAGAGCCATAAATCAGTAGGATGATGGGACAGTAGGTGACTGAGTTAGGTCAAAGCTCAAAGACAAAGCCAACAATGGAAAGGTCATATTCCACCCAGGAATATAGTTAGTAGGTTGAGGATGAAATATGCATGTAGATTTCTTGAAAACTGGAAGCTCAAGAAAAAAACAATATGGGAAACTCTAGAAAGTGGTAATCATAAGATCATGAATTTAGAATTTAAAGTCACAACAAGTATTCATGGAGTGCTTACTATTTTCCAGGCTCAAAAATAAAGTTTTGCCTTCAGGGAACTCATTCAAATGGAAGAGACAATATATACCCAACTATGTACATAAAATATACATATATGTAAGTGGAGGGCTATCTGGGAAAATACATTAAAAGAGACCTCAGACAAGTTAAGCCAAGCCCTTTATTTTGCAAATAAGGAAACTGAGGTCCAAAGGAGTTTGATGTCTTGCCCAAGGTGGCAAACCTTGAGGGCTGAGATGATCTGAATCCAGTTCTTTTGACTCCAGATATAGTGTTCTTTCCATGTCCTCCTGGGTCATGGGTCTCTTACTTAGATACCTGCAGGTTGAGCTGATGGAAGCAAATTCTAGAAGTGCTGAGATGCAGAAGATCTTTGCATACTTGAATCTTGCATCAACAAGAAATCTTAACAATTCCACTTGAGAGCAGCAACAGAAAGTTACAAAGCTGCCATTTCATCACCTCTGTTGGGCTCTCCCAATCTTAACTCTCAGTGACAACCTAGAATATGCCTCTGAGCAGTTACTCTTTCTTTTCTTTCTTTAAAACTCTAACTTCAATCTCACTTTCCCATCCGCATGGAAGATAACACTAACTTTCATGTTGCTGAGAAAATTAAAGTTGGAATTTCCACCTTGAGTTCTTTTACTCTATCAAAAGGTCTTTACCCATACTCTTTTCTAAGCACTGTAATAAGTGATGAGGAAGCAAATAGAAGCAAAAAGAAAGCTAGACCCGGGCCTCAAGAAATTGTACTTTAATGAAGGAAGACAACATATAAAAGGGAGCAGAGATTTGGGGTAGATGAAGGAATCTATATACAAAAGGTTCATGGAGGTTTTGAATCTGAAAGTTGGGGTCATAATCAAGAAAGGGAATGAAGCCTGGCTAATTCAGACCCCTCCACAAAACCAAGATCTCTAGAAAAATTCATCAATATGAGAAGGGAGTTGGGCCAGCAGGATAGTGCAAGGTGCAAGTAAGCCCCAGATGCAAAGGGAATTTCTAGGATGGGACACCACTGGAGATATCATTTTGAAATCCAACCAACAGTCAGGATCAAAACAAGGAGGAAAATAAAAGGCAAAGCTAAAGAGCAGACAATTATAGCTACAGGGCTGGAAGGAATCCTAGAGGCTATCAGTTCAACTCCCATATTTTACAGGTGGGGAAACTGAGGCCCAATGACCTTAAGTGACATCTTGAAATTGTCATTTCCTCCTGACAAAAAAAAAAAAAATGAATGAAAAAGTCACTCCTCACTAAGTCCAAATTCTTATTTGTAAAAAAATAAAATGAAAAAGAAAATACAATTTTACTGTAGATTATTTTTCACAGAATAGAACACAGGCCTAGGCTGCTTATAAGAGCCTCATAACAGTACTCACAAATCCCTACTGATGACTCACTTAGTTAAGCATTAATGAAACCATTTCTACTTTTCTTGCTCTATATATGTGCACTTAATCCTGAACTTTTTGGTAATAAGGTTTGACTTGTATGATGCTGTTGGACTCTTTATTGCAAGGGCCCTCCAAGAAAGCACCAAGATAATATCTTTCACAGCCCAGTTTTCCTGAGACACTAGTTCATAAGACATGGTATCTGCAATCTGTTCCATCATGTGTACAACCTTCTGCTTTTCTGACCGCTGTCTTCACTGGACATCTGGTTTATTCCGAATGAAGGCTTCTCCATTGGGAAGACCAAAGTATTTTTTTACTTCAGAAAATTTAAAGGCCAGACACTGAAAAATGATGAGTATGGATTTACCCCTGGCTGTGCCTATTGAACTTTGCTGCCAGAAGGGGATATATTTGACAAGCATTCAGAAAATTAAAGTGGAACTATCTTCTAAATTATAAGTAATAAATCAACCCTTAAAAATAAATCCTAAACCACTAGCTATAGCTATAACATTGAAACTTTCTTCTTCTTAAAAATATTAGCATATGGAATAAAAACTACTAACAAAAATAAGAGTACAAAGGCTCTGTGTGTGTGTGTGTGTGTGTGTGTGTGTGTGTGTGTGTGTGTGTGTGTGTGTGTGTGTGTTTGTATTTATTTTGTTACTTTACTGGTATAGAGGACCCTTAGGGAAAACTCCTTCCTCTGTAAGAGATAGGCAACTCTTTTGTAAGTTGCTTGGAACATTGAGAAGTGAAATGACTTGTCTTTGGTCAATGGCTAGTATTCATAGGTCAGGATTTTGAACCCAGACTGAGAGGCAGTATGGCAGAGTATAGAGGATCCTGTGAAGACAGACCTGGGTTCAAATTCTGCCTCTGACACCTACTAGCAGTGTGACTCTAAACAAGTTGTCTTGGTCTCCATCTTCAGATAGGAAATAAATAAAACACTTGTCAATCAAGGGTTGTAGTGAGAAATAAATGATGGTACTGCAAATCTTAATCAGTCAGTATAGATATGCAGAGCATTATATCTGACAATGATGACCCAAACTCAACAAATGAAAGTCTTGTGTTTATATATACACAATACATGAGTACATATATGTACGTGTAGCTAACTATACATGCATGTATGTATCTGCGTAAGGTATATAGACTAATATTCACGCATGAATAACTCATACATAAATGTGCAGTTTATATACACACATTAATATAATAATTTTTATTGTTGTTCAGTCATTTTTCAGTTGTTTCCAATTCTTTGTGACCCCAGTAAAGGTTTTCTTGGCAAAAATACTAGACTGGTTTGCCTTTTCCTTCTCCAGCTCTTCCTTGCCCAGCAGAGTCCTACTACTAGTAAGTGTCTGAGGCCAAATTTGAATTCAAGATGAGTCTTCCTGACTCCAAATCCAACACTCTGTGCACTATGGCACCATATAAGTTGTCTGTATAATACTTACACTCAAGCTGCTATTATTCTAGTTTCAAGATTATCCCTATATCCACGATTCTATGTTGCTTCTCAAACCTGAATGTACTTCTCTGGATGTCCAAGAGCATGAAGACTCTTCTACTTACCTACTACCGTTTGATATCAGCCCTGACAAAGGTTCTAAACTAGGTTTCCAATTCTTCTCAGTGTAAGGCAACAAAAGCCACCTTCCTTACAAGGGTTAAAAATAAATCCAAGCCCTTACTTTGGATGGCTGCTGAATTTTAATCTCCTGGGAATCAGATGCTGAATCGGATTTTGTGCCTCCAGAATTCGGTTTCTCCTTTTTTCTCTTCTGTTTCTTCTTTTTCTTTTTGGCTCCCAAATCCCCTCCAGGACTTCTGTTGGAAAATTCAAAGAAGATGAAATGAGAAAAGTCATTATTGTGAAGTGTGGAGGGCATGAAATTAAACATTAAGGAAAAACACTTTAAGTTCTAAGGAAACAGGTAAGGAAGTAAGGAAATAAAATTCAGCCAGGCTAATGAGTTAATGGAGAACAAGCAAATGTGTATATGTAACAAAATTTCACATTTACTCTTGCTGGCTGACTGTCTGAATGCCATTTTGGAGAAAAAAAATTGTGCATTCCATATTCTATCAATGCATGTTAAACAACTCCTAGTCTTATTTTTTTTATTGCTCTACTGACCCAGTTTTAGTCAATTTTTCAAGAGCCTTTTAAGAAGAGGCACTCCGAGAAAGAAAGTGCATTATAAACCTTTCTCTTGGGCACAACACACTATTAATCTTGATGCACTAGAGCTAAAGAAATTGGCTTTCTCTAAAAGAAAAAGAAAAAAATTTCCAACAAAGATTTTCACTTACTAGTTTAATAATAATTTAAAAACTTTAATGGCAAGAGCTAAGTTAACTGTACACACAGAATCTGGAATCTATGTCTTTACATATTTGATGCTCTCAGAGAATAGGAAAGCAGGAGAAAAAATCCACAAGGAGTTTTAATGTTTCTTCTATGTGGCCCTAAGCAAAATTTCCAGAAGATGCATTAAAAGTCTGGGAGACATTTTCATCGGGTTAGGATATAACCACTCTCCATATTAAACACTAGCTGAACCACTGGATCTGAAACTTTTTTTGGGGGGAGGGGCAGGGAATGTAAGAAACTATTTTAGGGAATATTTAAAAAGACAATAGTAAAGAGTAGACTCATCATAAAACAACTTGTTATTAAATGAATTGAGAAAACATGGGCCAAATCACGTGGCCTAAAACATGAAAAACTTGGAATCTCCTTGGACCCGAGTTCAGATCATCTTTTAAGGTCAGTTATTACTTTGGGTAAATCACTTAAGCTCTCTGGATTACAGTTTTCTCCTCTCTAGGTAAATTGGATTCAATGATCTTCAGTCCCTTCAGTTGTTATTTAATAATTTTATGAATCAAATACTCAACAAGCGTTTAAGTGTTAATAACTGGGAATACCAAGACTAACATTAGAACACTCCCAGCCCTCAAAAAGCTTACAGCCACAGACTCAAAGGAATACGAGGCCCATCCTCTCCCCCTCTCCCCAAACATGCACTCTCCTACTAAGGTCTATTATTTCATTTACTCATAGAATAAAATAACAATCAGAATTTCAGTGTTCAAAACTAAATGGTTCATTCTGATATAAATTCGCAACTATGGAGACCAGGAAGGTGTCTGTCAAGTTCTATTCCTGGATATAATTTAGTAGAACTTTATTCTGACTATAAGAGTATATGAGGGGGGAAAAAATGGTATTTCTTGTAGTATCTTTTTTTTTTTTAAATTTAAATAATGGCTTATTCTGCTGTAATAAAAGCCCAGATAGACTTGGTCCTAATTCTGCCCTAAAGTAGCAAAAATCAGTGATGGCTTGAGATGCATTAAGGTTTTAAGCCACTTATCAAATCACTTCTTCCCCCCAGTATCTGGATACCATACAACCTTAAAAATATAAACGCCTTATTGAAATATGGATGCCTCACTGAAAGGGAGTTATTCACTGCATCTGTTGTTTCCTCACCTCTAAAACAGCATGACCTGCTCGGGTTAGATGATCTTGCAGGTCCCCTTGAGGTCTAAAAATCCTCAGTCCATGAACGAGGGCTTTAAAAGCCACTAAGGCCAGATTCTGACTGCCATTTGCAGTTTTCTCTGGGTGAATATTCAACACTGCAAATGTCGGATTGGCAGGTGGGTTTAAACAATTACTTCATCTACTACATCCTTAGATGAACTTAGATTAGAAATAGGACTTGCCCATGTGTTGGGGTTTGGGAGCACAGGCATATATAGGAATCATGACAACATCTCATACCCTCATCACTTCTCACTTACATTATGACAACAGCCTCCAAATTGTTCTCTGTGCCTCGAGGATCCCCTCACTCCAGGCTCAGCCTAGGCCCCAGTGCCAAGTTATTTTCCTTAAGCACAAACTGAACCATCCACCTGCACTACGCAGGCAACTTCAATGGCTTCTTAATGTCTATAGGACAAAATATAAGGTCCTTTGTTTAACTTTTAAAGCTCTTCTTAACTGTGCTAATCTATTGTTTCCAGCCTTATTAGATATAACTTTGTGATCCTGACTTTGTGGCCCAGCCATCCTGCTCTTTCTGTTCTTCACATGTTGACATGTCATCTCCTGTTTCCATGCCTCTGCAATGACCATCTTGCACACCTGGAATGTGCATGCTTCTCAGTTCTACACCATCTTCTACACAAAGCCTTTCCTTATTCCCCCACTGCTAGGGCTCTTCTGAAGCTATCAGGACAGAATGGAAGCTATCACTGAGCAGAATGTTAGACTTGGAGTAAGGAAGACAAATTCCTGAGTTCAAATCTGGCCTAAAACACTTATTAGCTGTGTGACCTTGGGCCACTCACTCAATTCTGTTTACTACAATTTCTGCATCTGTAAAATGAGGTAGAAAAAGAAATGGCATATCACTCCAGTATCTTTGCTAAAAAACCCCAAATAGTTACAAAAAGGTGGACAAATTGAAATGACTGAAACCCAATGACAACATTCTTTGTACCTAGTCCAGATCATGGAACATACTGAATACTTCATAGATATTTATTGACCAATTCATTGAACAGGATCATTCCACATCCTGCTTTTGGGGTTTGGTCCTGCCATCCATTGATGGGCAGCAAAACTACCGAGGTCTACAATGTCCCTGAGATCTCAAAAGGAACCTGTCCATTTTGCCTAGGCAACAAGTAGTGTTAGTACATGATATATATATATATATATATATATATATTTATTTATTTATTTTAGGTAATGTGGAAGCCAAAGAAGCCATTAGGACATGAGGAGTCTCTGCCCTAAGCTGAAGAACACCAAGTTTGTACCCAGCACGACCCTTATAATTTTCTGTCCCCATCATTTGACAGTTACCTTCTAATTGAAGACAGCTCTGGTTCTTCCCTATCGTATAATGAAGAAACTGGATTCATACAACAAGGTCCCATAACCCCAAATCTCCAAAAATCCTGTAATTAGGCACTGAATGGCTAGTGAAGAAAGTGTAACTACCTACAAATTCAAAGAGTCAGCATAAGTCTCTCTGATGCAATAATGATCCAGTCTCTGCAATGTAACAAATTATTATAATCAGGTGCCCCTCACTTTCTGGATTGCCTTGCCATGGAAAACAGGAAGATGTCATGGTAGACATCTTCTAACAAATGGCAACTAACAAGAGAAAAATGAGTAGAACCAGAAAGCTAATTTATACAATAATGAAAATATTCTAAAAAGAAACAATTTTGAAAGACAAGATCTCTGACCAATGCAATGACTAACCATGAATCCAGAGGACTGAAGATGAAACATGTTACCTACCTCCTGATAAAGACATATGTGATGGGCTCAAGGTGCAGAATAAGATATGCATTTTTGAACATGGATAATAAGGGAATGTTTCACTTGACTATGTATCAATTGAGGGGTTTTGTTTTTCTTTCAAATCTCCTTTTAAATGGAGATGGGGGTGGGAGGGAAAGAAAACATATTTGCCAACCGAAAAGTAAAATAAAATATAAAATGAAGTATAAGTACTTCCAGTGCCAAGATGGCAGAGTGAGAAAGAAACCCTTTGAAGCCCTCCCAAATTCCCCTCCAAACAACTAGAAAACCACCTCACAATTGATCTAGGAGCAGGGAAGCTGCTATTCAGCAGGGCAGGAATGAGCTGTTAGGGTGGGAAGGATACAAGGTCCAGGAGCAGCAGCAGCAGAAGCCAGCCTCACAGCAGGGGCCCCACACCATGGCTCCAAGGCTGGGGCAATCTACCAGCAAGGCCCTGACCTCCTGCAAACTAGCAAATCAGAGGCAAGAAAGCAAGGCAAGAGAGCAGTGTGTTATAGTTCAGCAAGGCTCCACCCCAAGCAAAAGCTAGCAGAGAGGCCTTCACC
The DNA here is from genome assembly GCF_048593235.1 of Sminthopsis crassicaudata. NCBI lineage: Eukaryota > Metazoa > Chordata > Mammalia > Dasyuromorphia > Dasyuridae > Sminthopsis > Sminthopsis crassicaudata. The sequence goes on from NC_133621.1 coordinate 50,595,150, forward strand.
CCATTGCTGACCAGTAGTGAAGCCCCACCCAAGGGCTGGCCAACAGTGAGACCCCACCATTGTTTCCACAGCAACCAAACAGCAGGGCCCCACCCCTGGGGCAGACCAGCAATTAATCTGGGGGAGGGGGGGAGGCAAAAGGGAGGCCCCATTCCTTAGTACAAGCCAGAAGGGAAGCCTCTAATGAAGACAAACAGCTAAGTCTTGAAGCACAGTGAAAGCCAGCAGTAAGACCCTGAGGCCCAGCACAAAAAAACTTGGGACAATACAAGACCAGAGTTCAACTCTCATATAAAATACATCACAAAAAAAGCACAAAAATGAGCAAATGAACCTTTGCCTCAAAAAAGTTAGAATGACAGGAAAGATCAAGACAAACTTAGAAGATGATGATAATGTCAAAATGGCTACATAGGAAGCCTCAAAGAAAGATCAATTTGGTTTCTGGTTCCTGGAAGACCTTTAAAAGGATTTCAAAAAGCCAATTTTAGAAGTAGAAAAAAAAAATTGAGAAAAGTGTGACAAGAGAATCATAAGCAAAGATTTACAAAAATTTACTAAGGAAAATAACTCCCTAAAAAGTAGAATTGGCCAAATAGAAAAGGAAGCACAAAAGTTCAATGAAGAAAACAATTTCTTAAAAATTAGAATTGGGCGGGTAGAAGCTAATGACTATGAAATATCAAGATATGATAAAACAAAATTTAAAAAGTAAGCAAAATTGAACTTTCTTGCTGGAAAAACAACAAACCTAGAAAATAGATCCAGGAGAGAGAACATACGAATTACTGGAACATTTGAAAGACATGATTTTAAAAAGAGAAAAGAAGACTCAACAACATCTTTCGAGAATTTATTAAAGATGAAAATTATCAAACTGTGCATACCCTTTGATCCAGCAGTGTTATTACTTGGGATAAAGAAGGGAAAGGGACCTGTTGTTTGTGGCAACCCTCTTTGTAGTGGCCAGAAACTGGAAACTGAGTGGATATCCATCAATTGGAGAATGGCTGAATAAATTGTGATATATGAGTATTATAGAATATTATTGTTCTGTTAAGAAATGACCAGCAAGATGATTTCAGAAAGGCCTAGAGAGACTTACATGAACATCAGTTCATGGATGTGGCCCTCTTCAACAATGAGATGAACCAAATCAATTCCAATAGAGCAATAATGAATTGAATCAGCTATACCCAGCAAAAGAACTCTGGGAGATGACTATGAACCACTACATAGAATTCCTAATCCCTTTATTTTTGTCAGCCTGCATTTTTTATTTCCTTCACAGGCTAATTGTACCCTATTTCAAAGTCCAATTCTTTTTGTTCACAAAATAACTGTATGGACATGAATACATATATTGTATTTAAGTTATACTTTAACATATTTAACATGTATTGGTCAACCTTCCATCTGGGGGAAAGGGTAGGGGGAAGGAGGGGGAAAGTTGGAACAAAAGATTTTGCAATTGTCAATGCTGAAAAATTACCCATGCATATATCTTGTAAATAAAAAGCTATAATCTAAAAAAAAAAAAAAAAAAAAAAAAAAAAAAAGAATTTATCAAAGAAAACTGCCCTGATATGCAAAAAAAAACAGGGCAAAATGGAAATTGAAAGAATCCATGGATACCTGCTTCAAAGAGATCCCAAAATGAAAACTTCTAGGAACATCATAGCTAAATTCCAGAGCATAGAGATCAGTGAAAAAACTATTGCAAGTAGCTAAAAAGAAACAATTCAAATATTGTGGAACCACAATCAAGATTCACAGGATATGGCAGCTTCCACAATTGCAAAAGCTTGAAATACAATATTTTGTATTGTATCAGAAAGCAAAGGAGGTCGGATTACAACCAATAATCACTCACTCGGCAAAATATAATCTTTCAGGGAGGAAAATGGACATTTAATGAAATAAAGGATTTTCAAACATTCCAGATTAAAAGACCAGAACTAAATAAAAAATGACATCCAAATATAAGACAAGAAAACAAAACAAAACAAAAATAAACAAACAAAAAAATGAATCAAAATAAAAAAGAGAAAAAGACAAAAAATTCAATAAGGTTAAACTGTATTTCTGTATAGCAATATTTTTGTAATTCTTAATTTTATTACAATAAGAGCAATTAAAAGGAGTTTATATAGACAGATGATATGAATAAGGTGACTTGGACTCCTCCCCTAAAAAAAATTAAAGGGATAAGAAATACAATTTCACTAGAAGGAGAAGAGAGACTGAATAGAATAATTATCCCATATATAAAAGTCTTAAAAGAACTATTATAATGGAGGGGGAGATGAGGAAGGGAAATAATGGGCAAAATTGAAATCTTATTCTCATCAAAATTGGCTCAAAGAAGAAACTACATAAATGCTGAGCTGAATACAGAAGTATATTTCACTTTAAAAAGTAAAAAGAAACAGAGATAATAGAAGGAGAAGGGGAGACTAGTAGGGAGGGTAGATTGGAGAAGGCAGTGATCAGAAGTAAAACACTTGTGTGGAGGGAAAAGGTAGGAGTTAAAGGAAAGCAGAGATAAACAAGGAGAAATAGAATGGAGGGAAATATGCAGGTACTTATAGGATGAACTCATCTATAAAAGGGAAGTGTACAGCAAAATAGATTTAAAAACCAGAATTCGACAATATGTTGTTTATAAGAAACACATCTGAACCAGAGATAAAGATGCAAGAGTTATATTCGTGATTTCAGACAAAGCAAAAGCAAAAATAGATCCAATTAGTTGAAAGGAACAATAGACAATGAAGTCATATCAATACTATCCATATGCAACAAATGTCATAGCATCTAAATTTTTTACTAAGTTGAATGAGTTACAAAAAAAGATAATATAAAACTGTACCAGTGGGGGACCTCAACTTTCTCCTATCAGAACTAGACAAATCTAATAAAAATAAATAAACAAGAATAAAGTTCTGGAAATTTTAGATACGATAGGTCTCTGGAGAAAACTTTCTATTCAAAGAAATATTTCTTTTATCAAGAGATTAAAAACTAATTGGAAATATAATCTTGTCACAAAAATAAGTGGGCTAAAGGACAATCATAAAAACATTAATTTCAGTTTAAAAAATGACAACAATTAGATACCAACAATAACAACCAAAATTTATAGGATGCAGCCAAAATGGTACTGAGTGCAAGTTTTACATCTTTAATTACTTACATCAATAAGTAGTAAATAAAAATAAATAAAATAAATTGGGCATGCAACTAGAAACAAAAAGACTAGAAGAAAAAATTTAAAATTCCCAATTAAACACCAAATCCTGGGGGAAAAAAGATAGATTAATAAAATTGAGATAGCCATTGAACTAACAAATAAAACTTTTATGGGAGAAAATAGAATACCCATTGGTTAATTTGATTTTAAAAAAAGGAAAGAAAACCAAATTACTAGTATCAAAAATGAAAGGGGTAAATTCACCATCAAAAAAAGAGGAAATTAAGACAATTGTCCAATTACATGCCAATAAATTTGACCATCTAAATAAAATTGATGATTATCTACACAAAAATCCCTAAGACCAGATGAATTCATAAGTGAATTCTACCAAAAAAAAAAATAATAATTCCAATATTTATAGAAACATTTTGGAAATTTAAGTGAAGGACTCCTACCAAATTCCTTTTACAACACAAATATGGTGCCAATACCAAACCAGGAAGAGCCAAAACTAAGAAAGAAAATTATAGCTCAATTCCTTTATCTCTCACATATATAGAAAGTATTTGAAGTATTCAAAGTATCTGGACAAGCAATTCAGACAAATCGAAAGTAGTCATAGAAAAAATTCTCTGAATCACTATTGATTAGAGAAATGCAAATTAAGACAATTCTGACATACTTCATGCCTATATCAGATTAACTAATATGACAAAAAAGAAAAATGTTGGATGTTGGGGGGAGGAGGGAGATGTGAGAAAACTGGAACAATAATGCATTCTTGGTGGAATGGAGAACCATTGTGGAGAACAATTTGGAGTTGCCCCAAACAACTATAAAAATGTTTGTACCCTTTGATTCAGCAATACCACTGGCAGGTCTATATCCCAAAAAATCCTAGAAAATAGAAAAGGACCTATTTGTACAAAAATATTTAGAGTAGCAATTTTGGTGGCTAAGAATTAGAAAACTTAAAGTATGATCATATATCACAGCTTTTCTAAAAAATCTATGATATGATTATAATGGAATATTACTATACTATTAAAAAATGAGCAGAATGATTTCAGAAAAAAACTTGAAAGACTTATATGAACTGATGCGTAAGTGAAGTGAACAAAACTAGAACATTATACATAGGAACAGCAATTCTGTTTGAAGAATTGCTAATGACTTAGCTATTCTCAGCAGCACAATGATCTAAGACAATCCAAATGGACTAATGATGAATGAAACCTATTACCCTCCAGAGAAAGAAGTGATATTGTTTGAATGCAGACTGAAGCATGCTTATTTTTCACTTTCATTTTTCTTATTTGAATTCTCTTGTACAAAATGTCTAACATGGAAATGTTTTAAATAATTTGCTTATCTTAGGAAGAGGAGGAAAGGGAGAAAAGATGGGATAGAGTTTGAAACTCAAAATCTCAAATACAAATAAATATACAAAAAGAAATGAAATATAAATAATTCCAAAACAAAAATACAGAAATACACACACAAGTGCATGTAGAAATGGCATAAATAAACTGATTTTAATCTTCAATTCCTTAGACTTTCTAGATTTCTGTATAATAAAAGTTTAATCCACCAGAATGATCAAGGTACTCAGAATCCTTTTTTTTCCTCTTTGGTTACTTGACTATCGAGTGGTATACAGTTCTTGATACACCAAAGTTTTAAGAAAATGTTTTAGAACATTTAGAAAACCTTTAGATAAGTGTTTTTCCATTAGATAGGTCTTTAGTCTAATTTCCAATATTTAGCAATGCAAACATAATTTAATTTAAAAAACTGTTTTAATCCACACAGGACCTCAAGTACCACAGTTATACAATTTTCACTGTATACTATGGTAAATGAAGAAAAACATTCCAAGTTAGTTTTTTTTTTTTTTAAGGTTCTGATTGAGATTCCATTTTACTAAATTTTTATTGTTAAATGTATATATCTGTGTCTGCCTGGTTCACACCAACATTCCAATTCATGTAGTTGGTTGATTGTTATCCTTCATTCTTCAAGAGGACCAAAATGACATCATTATGTTAGAGTTGAGTTATACTTTGCTCGATTATGGCTAGTCAGACAAATACAAGCTGGGAGTGCTCTGACATTAGGTCCATATGAACATTTGGGGTGGACCCTCTAATTTTTTTTTCATCTCACCTTTCTTCTGAGCTAATTTAGTTCTGCTTTGCTCACAGAGCACAGCACCTTCTCTGATTAGGGCATGCCATGTTGGGTAATCCTGTGCCAGTGTCTTTCATGTCATACGATTGATTCTAAAGTTCTTAAGAAAGACCTTGAAAGTGTCCTTGTACAATTATGGAAGCAGTGAATATAAGCTCTATAGCTAAGGCATGTTTTATCTCAACATGTTATCTGTCACTTGCAACATATGATAGGTTGTTCATGGTAAGCATCTACGATTTATTAATTTATTTTTATTTTCTGGCAACATTGAGATTAATAATCTCAATTTGTAATCAAGTAATCAAAGCTTGGAAGGAATTTACCTAGAAGCTAGGTTCCCTTCCACTGTGAGGATACACAGCCCTGAAGGGAGCTTATCTAGGCCAAGGCATCAGTAGCTGTAGGTTAGAGAGTCACCAGATAAGGCTTCAAAGGATTTCCTGATCCTGGCTCAAATGTCCTCCCCTCTCATTTGCCTTTTGGATTCCTTAGCTATCTGAAGCATTACTCTCTATGTGGAACCCTTCCTGATTCCCAAAGTTGCTAGTGTCCTCTATTGTTCCAAACTCTATGCATTTATTTTGTTTATAGTGATAAATATATAAAACTAATGAAACATAAACCAATTTGCAAACCAGCTAATAAAATATTATGTTGTCTCCATTAGAGTCTAACTATGTCCAAAGAGCTCTAAAGCTGTGCATACCCTTTGATCCAGCAGTACCACTACTAGGTCTATATCCCAAAGAAATCAAAAGAGGGAAAAGGACCCACATGTGCAAAAATGTTTGTAGCAACCCCTTTTTGTAGTGCCAAAGAATTGGAAAATGAGTAGATGCCCATCAATTGGGGAATGGAGAATGGCTGAATAAGTTATGGTATATGAAAAAAATATATAATATTATTGTTCCATTTCCCCCAGGGCAAGAACTTTTTCCGTTTCCTTTATCCCTAGAGTCTCACATATATGACTAGATTTATTAGTTGGAGCCCTTGGCTTTCTATAACTTTTTTTAAAACAACTAATAAACCTCATTGACTCAGCTCATCAGAAAAAGCAGAGATAGGCCCAAGAACCTTGACCAAAGGCATTATGGCTATTTTTGTCTTTAAAAAAAGTTAAATATTTAAGAACCAAAGTTCCTCTTTTCCCTTCTCAAGATGTCTCATGAAAGCCATACACTAAAAGAGACCTCACTAAGATTCACACAGCTGTGCCAGCAAGTAAATGCCTAGCAGTCAGATCTGCCCATTGGTGGGTTGGGCTTCCTTGTGAACAAGGTAGGTTTCTCCTACTTGGAGAGCCTCAAGTGGTCAGCGGGGAGATTCTTTTCCATTAGGTAAAGAATTTTACATTTCTGTGATTTTATGATGGGAAATGAATTTAAGAAATTCTGCCTCTGAGTCCTCAAAGATGGCAAGGTTTACCTAAGCTAAAACTTCAACCAATAAAGGTACCTCTGTCTAGCAACATAGTCTTCAAAAATCAATCAATATGCCATTCCATTAGGAAGCCCAGACTGTAGAAAGCAAGATGGTACAGTGGATTGCATTTTGAATTTGGAATCAGAGGATCTGGATTCTAATTCTGACTCTGTTATTATGTGTGTGACCTTAGATTAAGTCACTTCTCTGTAAAGTGAGAAAATTGGACTACATGGTTTCTGAAGCTGCATGATCTGTGATCTTAGAGGAAAAGAGACATTCATCACATCAGGCAGCCAAAGAAACCATGGAGAATAATCTAGTACATCAAAGCCAAGCACACATTTTGCCCTCACTCCAGGGGAGGTCAACAAGCCAGGAGCAGATCCAACTGATGCCCCTTTGTTCACGGAAAAAGAGGCTCACCTTAGATTTCACAGCTTATAACCAGACACACTGAACTGCTTCTCACAATGAGATTTTTATTCATTCAACAAACATTTATAAAGCATCCACTAGGAAGACTATACTGCATAAGGTACTAAGGCAGATGCAGGAATAAACAAAAGGTTTAGAAGTTTACAATCTATTAGAAGCAATAAAATTCATATACAAATCATTAACTTTATTATTGTCGTTAATAAAGCAGTAATGACAATCTAAGTGTTTTATCGGTCTTCATAGATTAAAAAGTCCTTTATAGAAAAACTTTTAGCATAACAATAAATCTTTGTGTCAAGATTTAAAGAATATTAACACTTCACAGCCATCTTATTTGCTATAATTTGTTTTTTTTTTCTTTTTTCTGGTTATACATGTACATTAATTTTAAAAAATACACATTTCTTTTTTTTTAATTTAATTTTTATTTTATAATTATAACTTTTTTTTGACAGTACATATGCATGGGTAATTTTTTTACAAGATTATCCCTTGCACTTACTTCTATTCAGATTTTTTCCCTTCCTCCCCCAACCCCCTCCCCCAGATGGCAGGCAGTCTTATACATGTTAAATATATTACAGTATATTCTAGATACAATATAATACACATTTCTTTATGAATCATGTTGGGGGAAGAAAATCAGAAAAAGGGAAAAACCATGAGGAAAAAAAAAACTGAACAAAGCATATGTTGATTTACATTCAGTTTCCATGCCATATATGTGCCATATACATACATATATACCATATACATGTCACATACATATATATGTATATATATACATACATATATTATCAAGTTTTATATATATAAAATCACCTGGCAGTTGAAATCTTAGACACTTAGCATGCCATATAGACAAGGGAGAAAGTCGTCTAGGTAACTTAGCAGGAGATATTGCTTGAACTTGATAATATACAAGTGAAAATGGAGGGAGGTTCAGGGAGAAGCATATTAACATCTCAGGACATCAGTGAATATGCATTAGCCAGTCCCAATATTCAAGTTGCCAACAAAAACTCCCCCATCCTTCCTGCCCCCCAATCTTCCACAACAACTTAAAATGTCATTTCAGATGGTCATTTGATCTCCTAATGTTGAAGGATGACATCCTATAAGCATTTGGGGGTCCTCAGGCCAGTGTGGAAGGTTTTTCAAAAGAATTCACAGCCCCAGTCTCTGAGTTAAGGTTTGGCAAAAGAGGGGTTATTGACACTTGAGGGGTTCTCAGTGGGCTAGGATCCTGATTAAGAAAGTAGCAGGGAATTAAGAGACAAAATTTAATTTTATTTGGTCTCCTGTAGCTTGGAGCCCGGGAGTGATCTCAGGATGAACCATGGGAGTAATTTCCAGATGAATTAAGGGTGGAGATTACTTAAGGAGTTTCTGGGAGGCCAAGTGAATTAAGGGAGAGGGGAGCCAGAACCAGAAGATTCAGGGTTTTCTGACCTGATCAGGGGACCAAAGAGTCCTATTACATCACTAACAGCTTTTAACATGGGATGAAGGATCTAGAGCTACAGGCAAAACATCCCTGGTTCAATCCTAGCAAACGAGAGCCAGAAAATGGCAATGACCCACCTAAGAACAAGCAGCTAAAAGACAAAGCTGGGATTTGAATCCAAGGACCCAGCAATACAAAGCAGAAAGATTCCTGAATGTAGAGTCAGTGGCAGTGGCTTAAAATTCCAGCTCTCTTGCCTCTGTGATCTTGGGGAAACTATTTAACTTCTTAGGCCCTCAGTGAGGGGCTTGGACTTTAAAGGCCTATTCAGTTCCATCACTAATAATCATTCTTTTAAATCATTCTGAAATAAATTATTATTACCTAAAAGATAATATGGATAAGAAAAGGAATGAGCCAAAGTGTACTTCTTTGTCCATAATCCTGAAAGAAATCCACAATTTCTACAAGGTGAATGAGAAAGTATCCTTTCAAACAGCATTGTAGACATCTCCCTTTTGTTAATGAAAGGGGACTGTTCATGTCTATGCTTCCTGTCTAGTAAGAGTGTTTCCAGCAGCAGCATAACTTCTGCTTGGGTTGTTCTTGGACAACATAAATTGCAAATTCTACATTTCTCCCTTGAATTCCCTAGACCACGGTTTTTGCCCCACAGGAAGACAAGAAATCTTGAAATCTTAATTTCTTTCTTTTTTTGAATGCAAGAAAGGGTTTATGTTTTTGCAAGAATGGGTGTTTATGTAAAGAGATTCACCTTTGAAACTCCAAAGGCAGCATGTTATTTCCTGTCCAGAAGCACAAGTCCCCATTAATTCGATGTTACTGAGGTTACACAATATGAATGTCCACTTCTCATTACATAGCCAGTCCCATCTCCAAGAAGCTAATATTCTAGAAGGGGGAAGGTAATAAAGGAGGGCTAAGGACCAAGAATAAATCTTTAAGTCTCAGGCCACCATCCTAGATTACAAAAGTCAAGAGCTTATTTTGGGGGGGGAAGATAAACTCCACCCTTGATAATTTCTTGATGTCCTAGTGGGTTTCAGTTTTTTTAATTTAGGTTTTCTTTCATTTCCACAAGATTTGCTCTTTATTGAGCTAATATGAATTATTCAAGCATTAAGCAAAAGAAAAAGATATCAAGAGATTTTATCATCAAAATAAAATGGAGACTCTCAGGACACTAAGGGAAAAAACAAAACAAAATATGAGACCAGGGAAAAAGAACCTATATGTATAAAAATATTTATTAGCAGCTTTTTGTGGTGGTAAAGAACTAACTGGAAGGGGATGTCCATGAACTGGGAAATGGTTAAACATCCCATGTTAGTTGTGTTATATGAATTTAATGGAATGCTATAAGACATTACAAGCAGGTGAAATTTCAGAAAAACCTGGAAAGATATGCATAAACTGATGCAAAGTGAAGTCAGAAGAACCAGGAAATACTGTACAGAGTAACAGCAACACTGTGACATCAATTGTGACTGCCTTAGCTCTTCTCAGTGAATGGGAAAAGTTTGCTATTTCTTCAAAAAGAAAATATAAATTAACCAAGCTATAGGATCAGGTTCCTTTTTCCCCTACCTTTCATGACAAACAATTCCAGAATATGAATAGATAATTCTGGAAACGTATAGAACAAATTGACCTAGTCTATATCTACCCATCCCATACTTTGGAAACACAACTCAAGGTCAGCAAAAGACATGTCTTTATTTAAATTTGAATTGATGTGTTGTTTCCCATTTCCCACTGAGCTAGCACCTGTTTTCCCAGTCAGTATCAGATTGTATAATGATTGCTGCTTCCTTATAATATAGTTTTAAAAATAGCTTTCATGCTTAGAATGTAAGGCCACAATTTCAGCCACGAGGATAAGCCACCAAAGGGGAGGAGGGTTAATATTGCATTAGGGAACATATATATGCTTATGATACTTATGCTCGGAGCCTCACTTTACCTCTTGTATGGTAGAGTGATGTCCACTTCTCATGAGAAACAAATAAAAACTTTTTCTTTACACCTTGAGAGATCTCTGAGATTTATTAGGTGGGTTAGTTACATCATACGATAATTTTTTCTTGTTTTTTTTTTTAAACAATATGACTAATATGGGAATGGTTTACATTATTGCACATATATAATCTGTATCAAATTGCTTACCATCTTAGGGAGGAAAAGAAAGGAGGGAGAAAATTTGGAACTCGAAAATTTTTTAAAAAGAGAATGGGAAAAAAATGTCTTTACATGTAAGTGGAAAAAAAATAAATACCGTTTAAAATATACCAATATATCCAGGATTATGGGACACAATAGAATAGGGATGTGAAGAACAAAAAGGACATTTCATGAATTTTAAATTGTTATGAATAGTTAAGAGTATTCTGTCAGTCAGTCAGTAAGTAAGCATATATAAAGTACCTAATGTGTGCCAGGCATTACAATAAGTGCTAAGTACCTGAAAATGTCTTGCTAATGATAAAAGCAGGCACTTTTTTTTTTTTTCCTATCATGGAAGCCATTTTTATTAAAGATTATCTCCTTGGATTATCTCCAACCCCTGAAGTTGGAGCTCTTCACTTTTCCACTTTGAATAACTAGGAGCAGAGAGTAAGTCCTCCGACTTTTCTGAGACAGAGCCATTAGACTGATACAGTATAGAGGAATATGACAGACACAGCACACAGAGCTTATAATGTGGAATTTGAGAAAGCCTCCTAGAATACCTTTATGGAAAAGAGAGTGGTTAGTGTGGGCTAGGTCGTAATATGACTAGTAGATTTTTAACTGGTTTAAGAAACAGACCCCAAGAATGGTGATCAATGGACCAATGTCTAGCACTATCAAGAAACATCTCTATTAGAGTGTTACAAAATTATCTGTGACCTCATTTTGCCCAATATTTTTAGCCATGACACAACCTATTGATTAACAAGCATTTACTAATCACCTTCTGTGTGCAAAAGGCATGCTCATACAATTTTTCACTGACAGAAAGCTGGGACCGACAGCTAACAGGCAAGATGACAGAATAAGAGTCCCAAATGTTGGCAGGCTGAACGACAGGCCAAATTGATTAAGATGAAGCTGATTTTCGCTTATTAGCTTTGCCATATCAAGAATGGCACTACTTATAGGTTCATACTTTAGAAACAGAAGGGACTTTGAATATTTAAATCCCTAAAAGGGATGTGATATGAAGAACTTGGGTTCTCCTCAAGCTTAACTCCTCATTTTACATATGAGGAAACTAAGTTAAATAATCCAGATCATTCAACCACCTCTTCTAGTTTTAGGCATAAGCCCAGAATGCATTCAACATGGTTAGCCAACTTCCCGCATAAATGTAGAAATGCCCATTAATCTATTTAGTGCCTTTTCTCCCATTTATCCTGCATAAATCTTGCTTTCTATACATTTTCTTGCATGTTGTCTCCTCCATAGACCGTAAGCTCTTTGAAAGCAGATACCTGTACTTTTTTGGATATCCTAAAGCCCAGTGCCTGGCACATCAATTCTTAGGGAAAATATCTTCCTGGCTGAGCACAGTAGTAGAGTATAAGCTAAGAGATCAGATTTCCCTAATCAGGGAAATCTTTAAAAGCAGAGCTTTAGTTTCTGAAGAAGCCTAGGATAGGTGTGGCCCAGTAAATGAAACAAAAGCCAAGAACTTGGAAGTCTGAATGCCAGTTTTGTAGTTCATTTCATCAGTAGCTCTGATCAAAGATCAGGTGGTTTCCTGATCTATAAAATGAGCTAACTCTTCTCAAGCCACCAACCTGGGCCCCCAGCCCTCCAGCCCACACACATGCTTTTAAAAAAAAAAAATAAAAAAAAATACCAGTAACATGAAAAAGTCACCACAAGGCAAGCTAGAAACATAAAGAGTAGGTGCAAGTTTAAAATATGACCAGAATGGCCTCAGGGTTTGATTCTAGGTTGCTAAGTTTGAGTAACCAGAAAACCAGGTTAAAACAACTCTTCCCTGAGCTGATGGAGCTGTTTGTCCCTAAACATCTGTAGTCCATTCGAAAGAATAATTAACTAATAGCTTTAACAGATGATTTCTGGCTTTATCAGTTTGAAATTGGAGGAAGAGAAGCAATAGAAACACTGACACCTTCAGAGGTTTAAGTTCTGGCTAGCGAAGGATTCCTTTAACACCAAGAATCCTGATTTTGCCAATGTGGCCAGATCAACTTTGCACAAATGATTTCACTCTTTGGCATCTCAGCCAAGGGAGCAAGACACCAGAAAGAACAGCTGCTAGTGAAAGGCGGCTCTTTTCTAATGGTGGGATATGTATAGAACTTCTCCCAGAGAGCCTTGACTGGACTCTGAAAACGGCACAGTAGCATGAACTGGCTGCTGGCCTTGGAGTGGGGAAAACCACTTCAGACTCTTGTTGTGTGAGCCTGGGGAATTCAAAATCTTTCTGAGCCTCAGATTTCTCATGGGTAAAACAGGAGATATCACTAATTAGTAGTAAAGGTTTCTGAGCTCCTACTATCTTTCTCTCTATAGCTAGGTATTTCTCGAAGGCCAGAGATGTCAACCTATGACCCTAGGGGCTGCATGTGGCTCATTACAGCATGATCTTAAAACCAAGAAATAACCAGGAAGAAAATCATTGCTACGAATTGTATCAGTGAAGTCAGTATGTCTTCACTGATAACAAAAAAAAGCAGTATGTCTTTTGAAGAGCCCAAAATGATAATATAACTGAACTTCAACCTGCAAAGGGAAAGTTTAAAAAAATTTTAAAAACCTAAAAAGTTTAAATTTTTTTCAATGAAAGCAATTAGATCTAATTCTCTGGTGGTCAGGCTGGCCTCTCTTCATATACGGGCTAAAGAAGAAGAGCTGAAATAATCATCCCTAATCACCATTTCCTAAGCACTCATTCTTAGAGCTAGGCTCGGGGGTGAGCTGTTAGAACACAAAGCAGACCAAGTTGCTTCCTCTTTGGATCTAATATTGTAAGAATGATCAATTGTCTATCCTTAGGTTCTGAAGAGAGAAAGGAAAGGAAATGAAAGGGGGGAGGAGTAAAGGGAAAGAAAAGGGGAAAGGAGGAGGGGAAGAGAAAAAAAACAAACAAACTAGATTTCTTATTGGAATCAGAAGAGATAAATGAAGGAACTCCAGCAACAAATATGCATTGGGAGCCAATGACAGGCAGAGTGCCCCATCATATAGAAGACACAATAAACACAAGTTTCTGATCTCAAAGAGTTCACGTGCTGTCTAAAGATCTCTACTATATATATATATATATATATATATATATATATATATATATATATATATATATATATATATTGAAAAGGCAAAGCAACAACATTCCTACAATTAGGTGAAATATCTTATCTGTGACCTCTTCTTATCTATGCCTTCCCTTAAATTCTCATGGGGACCCAATAAAACATCCTCAGGTGAGGTAATTAAACTGGGGGCCCAATGACTCCTCAAAGACCCTGAGACTAATGTATGCTGGTCTTCGAGGTCAAAACTATTTTAGAAAATGTCTTCATTTCAAAAAGAAACAATTACAAATAACTCACACAAAAGCTAATTGAGAGGAGAGGTGGTTCTCGATGGTTTTTAATAGTGTAAAGAAATCCTAAAACCAAAAAATTAAAAGAAATTCTGCTCTGGATAGTTTTGTATTACTGTGAAATACATTGACCTGTTCATCTGTCATCTCTTGTACAATTGATACTATGGCAGACTCGATAGAGCTTTGGCCTGGGAGCTGGCAGATATGGCTTCCTTCTGTCTGACATAACTGGCTTTGTAACCCTGGACAAGTCAATAACCTTTCACTGCCTCCAGGTGACTCTATAACACATCTCTAAGTTGCAGGGAATGCCATGTGCCTGCCCTTGGTAAAGGGAGCTTCCTCAGATCTGATCCCTTCCCCCATTCCAATGTCAGTGCATTGGAAGAAGTCAGATTGGTGAGATTGTCACTGGAAGCATGGGAATCAAGGCCATGCAAACCTTCAACAAATTTTGAAAAAAGGACATTTATGTTCTGAGTGCCATTTTGGACTTGATGACTTTGAAGCTCCCAAACCCCCAGATTCTAGGATGCATTAACAAGTTATTTCTTTCCATCAGAACCCACAGGTATCAGAACTTAAACAGTCATGACCACTGGCATCCACGGACCCTCTTGTGACATCTTTTGGAATGGTTTGGAGTTTTGGTTTGGTTTGGTTTTTGAGTTGCTTCAATTCTTCTGACTTTTCCCCCCTTTGTTTCAGAAACTGCAAAAGGTAGGAGGGAAGGTATCACAGAATAAGCAGGTCTAGAATAGACTTTGGAGTGGCAATGAACCATGTCAGGACTGAATAAAATGAAAAGAATAACTTGGAAAACTGATGTCTTCAAGCTTCTCTCTGAAAATGAAGAATTTTCTAGTACCACTACCAGGCATTGTGCTAAATGCTTTTATAAATATCTTTTTTAAATACTCAAATGAACTCTGTTCCTATTATGCATTTCATAGTTATGGAAACATGAGGCAAACAGGTTAAATTACTTGTTGAGCGATCACATAGCTATTAAATGTCTGATGCTGGATTTGAATTCAGGTCTTCCTGACTCCAATCCCAGTGCTTTAGCCCATATTCTTAACCTGGATTTCGTGACCTTTTCCCCTCCATATTTTAATAATTGTATTTTCATATAATTAACTTCTTTTGAAGTCCTAAGTATCTTATTTTGCGCATTTAAGAACATTATTCTGAAAAAAGACTTCATAGGCTTTCAAAAGCAGTTGCCAAAGAGATTCATGATACTAAAAAAAAAAATTAAGAATTCCTGCTGGCCATTTTGTAGTGGCAAGGAACTTAGTTGGGGGATGCCTAAATGAGTTATAGTATATGAATGCTATAGAATATTATTATTCTATAAGAAACGATAAGCAGCATGATTCTAGAGAAGCCTGGAGATGTACAGGAACTGATGCTGAGTGAAAAGAATAGAACCAAAAGAACATTTTACATAGTAACAAGATCATATGATCAACTCTGAGCAATGTGGCTTTTTTCTTTGATTCAGGCCAATTCCATCCAATAGACTTGTGATTCATTCAGAGAACTCACAGAGACTGAATTACATAATATTTTCACCTTTTTTTAAATCATCAATTGCTTTTCTCTTCCTTTCTCATTTTTTCTTTTTAGTCTTTTTTTTTTCTTGTGCAGCATAAATATGGAAATATATTTAGAAGAAATGCACATGTTTAACCTATATTAGATTACTTGCCATCTAGGCAAGTAGGGGATAGGAGGGAGAAAAATTTACAACACAAGGTTTTGCAAGGATGAATGATGAAAATTATCTTAGTATATATTTTGAAAATAAAAAGCTATTAAAAAAAAAAAAAAAACAACCAAAAACTTCTGCTACAGTGGACCAGAGATTCAAACTCAAACAAGTAGGATGCCAATAAACCACATAAGAATCCCTGATAACTATGTAATGAGTTTCCACTTATTAACATTATCTATGTCCAATTATAGGAATAGCTAGATGATGCAGTGTAAAGAGCACCAAAATTAGCATCTGGATGATCGAAGTTCAAATGTAGTCTCAAGACTCTAGCTGTGTGGCCTTGTACAAGTCACTTAACCCTGTTTGCCTCAGTTTCCTCATCTATAAAATGAGCTGGAGAAGGAATGGCAAAACACTCCAATATCTTTGCCAAGAAAACCCCAAGGGGGAAAGGAAGTCACGAAGAGCTGGACATGACTAAACATCAAGAAATATCCAACTGTATTTTTATTTATTTTAACTATTTCCCAAATACATTTTAATTTGGTTGGTCACACTCAGCAGTGTCCTGCTTGCTCCAGACTACCTAGTTGCTTAGCTCATATTACTTCTCCAATCCTCCATAGTAAAACTTTCCCACTCTACATATCTTCCCCTCCCCCCAACAGACACAGGTTGCTTTCTCTTTCTCAAGTCTAAATATTTACTTGCTCTGAGCCAGTCCCACTGGTAACTAAGAACGTGTACCATAGCATAAGCCCACAAGACAGAAGAGAGACTATTTTCTAGATAAGATGAAGTAGTTTACCCAGATCTCTTCTATCTAGGACTCTCAGCAGATGTTCCTTCCACTGCAAAGTCTAGCTCTACAAATGTTCTAAGGTATCTGGCAGAAGCAGATTTTAAGGGGAAAAAAAAAAAAATCAAAGATTATCTAATCAGTCTATTCTGGCTAATGTGTCTACGTTTTCCCCCAGGTTATTCATTGACTAATCATGCTTAGTTAGCTCTTTTCTTTGGCAAGTATTGATCTGAATGAAATAAAACACCTCAAGGGGAAGCTCCATGTCACAGGGCCTCATTCTCCAGGGTCCCACTTCAAAACAAAAATTTTGTTCATTTCAATGGCCTGATCCACTGCCAAGATTTTTTATTCCCTTGGTTTTTCACTGAAACTAATTACCAGCCCTAAATATGTCCTTCAAAGATTTTAATCCTTTCATGCTACCATGCATATATTCCAATAGCTCAGAGCTTTAGATTAGAAATGATTTCAGGATGCCCAGGCATATTCTATAGAGAGGGAAACTTAAATGAAGTCCCAATTCTGCCACATATTGGATGTGGGATATAGGACAGAGTCACTCACTTTACCCATCTGTGAAATAAGGCTAACACTACCTGGACTCCCTACTTGTTAAGGGGCAATTGAAGCCATCTACTAAAGTCATGATATTTTCTCTCCTTTTCTCCAATAAACTCTAATGGCTCAATGACTTTGATCAAATATGAAGTTTTTTGACAACTAAAGCCATTCACAAGCTGACCCCTTTCTACCTTTTTCCAGGTTCTTTACTTACCACTCTCCCATCCTTGCACAAACTCTGATCCATTACCACTGACTGTGTTCCTTATTGTAAGGTCCTCCCATCTCCTGATTTGGGATCTCTTTGTTGTTTTTCCCCCAACCCAAGAATTCTTCTCCCTCCTTACCTGACTTCCTAGCTTCCTTCAGGATTCAGCTCAAATTCTGTCTTTTGCAGGTCTATTCCACCACTCTCTTCCCCTACATTCTTCTTCCCTCCAAGATTACCTCCTATTGACACCATAGGAATTTACTGGGGCAGGGATTGTTTTTGCCTTTTTTTGTAAACCCCAGCACTTGTCCAATATATACAGTTAGTGCTTAATTGGGACTAAAAAAGGTAGCAGATTGGGTGGTTTTATATTATGTTTGCTTTTTAGATTAGAATAATATCTCAGAGTTAAGAAAATGCCTCAAACTGAAAGATGAGAATATCAAGTGTAGGTTTGAAAGAGTATTTCCTGTATAAATGAGTATCATTTATATGGCAGAACAGGAGTGGACAGAAGACCACCTTATCTGAGTTCAATTCTGTGCCCTTACAGTACCTGAACCAAGCCAATTAATCTCTCAATGCCCCCAAGAGCATTTTTCCAAGGCTGTAACTTACAGGATCCTGGAGCCTTTACACTAGGAGTTCCCAACCTTGATGAAATTACATAGCCCTGCAAATTATTATTTTAAAAAGAATTTTCTAAATCCTAACCAATTCATCTGGTCAGTCCAGCTCTGGAAACAGCTGTTTTGGAGTGGCCACACTACTCTATGCCAGTTACACCACACATGTTAATATTGGCTCATTACTGCTATTTTCAATGCATCTCTGGAATTTATGGACTTCCCTGAGTGAAGGGGATGTTAAGCCTTTCTCCTGCCCTTCTAAGATTTACCATTTACAATTGTTAAGCTGTTAACAGATCATATTTCAGCTTGGGAAGCTAAATACTCCCCCCTTTGAATTTTTGTATAGTTAGGTAAATCTGTTGAGCCCACCAAATTCTTATATTTTCCCATGGATTCCATATACTTGATTTGAAAAGTCTTGTTAATACTAATCAGGGAGCCCAAAGTGATATACAAATATAAATATTTATGTACTCATCTATATTTCACACACATTTATAAATATAAAACAAATATACAAATGAGTTTCTACAAATAAATCCATGTATATTAATCATATATGAAATGTACCTATGTATGTATGTGTATATATACATAAATACATAATATATGCATAATTTTTCACTTTTTTAAGGAATTCAAGTCCTATTCCAGTGCCAAATTACAGAGCTAAGAAAAATGTTTATGGTAGATTTACAAGTTTCTAATAGTAACAGGGAGTATTGCTCAAATGTTCAGACTCCTTTGTATCAAAGTGCCCCAGGGAACACTTTGTTGCTTATAGGCCACAGTGAATTTATTTTACCAGTGTTTTTACTTAAATGTTTACTGTTTCTAGTCTCAGAAAACTTCAGTTAGTTGCTTCTCTTTCCAGCTCTCCAAAAAAAAGAGAAAGAAAAAAAAACTTTTCAGGAAAAGGCAGAGTACAAGGAATTCCCAGGGTATAAGAAACACACTTTGTTTAAGAAATTAGGAACCCCAGAAGGCAGGGCCAAACAAAAAGAGATCAGAGCTGTGGTGGTGAATAGGTTTTCCCTTTGCCTTTTCAGATGAATCATTTGTTAAGCACTTACTCCATGCTAGGATCTAGAACTTGTCATCTTGCTACACAGGAAACATCAACTGTGAAGGCATTGGGTTCAAATCCTGCCTCATATACCAGACTAACCCAGCCTGGGTAGAATACAGTAAATCTAGATCAATAATCTTATCTTTCTGGGTTAACTTCATATGACTCCATGCTCTACCTGCAATCTAAGTTCCAACTAGCCTAGTTTGCTTACTACTTTGCCCAATCCCAGCACCCTCTTCCTCCCTTCCCATCACAATCCTGACTATGGTCCTTGGCCAGTCCATTCTGGGAGAGTTCTCCTTCTGGCAGTTTCCTGAAACTTCTCTTCAAGGTTGAGTCCAAAATATCACCTCCTCTTGGAAGCCCTTCTTGAATGTTTCAATCATAAATGTATATACTCGTGTAAAACACATACTCTCACTCTCTCTCCCTATGAATTTATTACATATTTATATGCCTCATATTTACTTGTCAATGAATGTTAAATTCCCCCAGTTAAATTTAAGTTTCATGAAGTCAAGAATTTTTCTTTGTATCCTCAGTGACTAGCCCACAGGAAGAAACAAATTGTTTATTAATCAATTGTTACACAATGGGGACACAAATAAGAGCAAGACAATCCTGTCAAGAAACTTACATGTGACAAGTAAATAAAAAACGGAATTGACAATTGCAGTACCTCTAACGTGATATATTCTCTTGTGTAAATCACGGAAGACCTAAGGGAACCACCTATCTACTTAGGACACTGCCAATGGGCTGTCAACACTAATACTCTGGGCTCAATATTAGATAAAAACCTTCACGTGGACCAGGTTCATTCCTAGTTTGTGGCAATCCAGATGAGGGATTGGCTGAAGGTTAGTTCTGCATTATTTGGAGAGGAAGAATTGGCTAATCAAATTATTCATGCAAACAAGCTTGCCTTAAAATGTCTAAGTTATTGAAGAACAGTTTGCAAGCAATCCTCAAGGCCTTTAGAAGTAGCTATGTTGAGGCAGTGGCCAAAGACCATATATAGTCTAATTGACAACCATTTCTTAAAACAAGCAACACTTGTTTTAAGTAGCCTGATCATAATCATCATAATCTTAAATACAAGCTGGAAGGAAAACGTTAAAAAGAATCAAAATCCAGTCCATAAAGGAAGAAGTCTCTACTCCAGCATACTAGGCAAATGTACAGCCTTTGCTTCAGAAGCAGCTGAGTGGCACAAGAGATAAAGTGTTTATCTAAATGGGAGACCCAAGTTCAAATCCTGACTCATGCTTGTGTGTCATCCTGAGCAAATGATAAATCTCTCTTATCCTCAGTTTCTTCAACCTCAAAATGGTGACAATAGCCCTCTTATGTGTGTATCAAATAAAATAATACACACAAAATGCTCTATAAAGTTTAAAGAGTTATATAAATACTAGCAATGAGGATGAAGATGATGATGACTTCAACCTCTAAAGAAAGCCCATCCCACTTTGTCATGAAATGTTTTTTTTTCCACAAGAAGCCTAAATGTCTCTCCCTCTATAGACTCCTTCAAAAACAAACAATAAATCTAAATGGCCTGAATAACCTTTCCCAGATTAAATTCTAATATCTGTGGTCCTTTCAACCTATCCTCACATTGCCCAAGATCTATCAACAAGCATTTATGAAATGTTGTTCTTATGTTCTAGGCCTAGGGACTAAAAAGAAATGAAACAAGATATTCCTGAAAGTTCCAACAAAATCAGAAAGGAAAACATTAACATGTTGGTAGGGAACTGGGTAGAAGGTGGTGCTTTTGAAGGAAACTAAGGATTCTAAGGTGGAACTGTATTTCCAAGGGATACAGAGAAGGGATCTCAGGATCTTGTCTAAGAGGGACAAGATTGGCTCAACTTAAAAGTTCACAGAGGGGAACCATATATGATAAGGCTGAAACAATTGTTTTTAAATGTTAGAAGTATCTATTTGATCATAGAGACAAGAAGGAGAATGCCATTTTAAAAAGACAATGTCAGGATTAGGCCTCTGCTTTAGAAATAGCGCTTTGGCAGCCAAATGGAAAACAGTAGGAAAGGGAAAGGCTGGAGTTAGGAAGACCCAGGAGTTAGTTTACAACAATCCAGGTGAAAGGTGTAAAGTGGGACTGGAGTACGCTGGTGGCCTTGGGAATAAAAAAGGACAATGTAAAAATATTTATGCCCAAAAGGCTATAAAATTGTGTAACCTTTAATCCAGCAGTTTCACTACTGGGTCTGTATCCCAAAGAGATCATAAAAGAGGGAAAAGGATCCACATGTACAAAAATGTTTGTAGCAGCTTTTTGTGGTGGCAAGGAACTGGAAAATGAGTGGATGCCCATTAGTTGGAGACTGAATATGAATGTTCTATAAGAAATGATAAGCAGGCTGATTTCAAAAACCCCTGGACTTAAATGAACTGATGCCAAGTGAAATGAGCAGAACCAGGAGAACATTGTACACAGCAACAAGATTTTATGATGGTCAACTATGCTAGACTTTGTCATCTGCAATTCAACGATCCGAGGAAATTCCAATATACTTTGGATAGAAAACACCATTTACAATCAGAGAAGAGAACTATGGAGATTGAATATAGATCAAAGCAAACTAATTTCATCTTTTTTCCCCTTCTGTTTTTCTCATGGTTTTTCCCTTTTATTCTGACTTTTTTCCCAACATGACTTACATGAAAATAATAAAAGAATGTACAGGTATAACCTGTTTTTTAAAAATTAAATTTTAAAAAAAATGATGAACAAGCTGATTTCAGAAAAGCCTGGAAAGATTTACATGAATTGATACTGAGTGAAGCAAGATTATATGATGATTATCTATTATAAACTTAGCTCTTTTCAGCTATGCTGTGATCTGACACAATTCCAATAGACTTGGGAAGGAGTTGACATGTGCATCCAGAGAGAAATTTTTTTTGGTTTGTTTGCTTTTTCTTTCTAGAGGTTCTCCCCTCCCTGCCCCCTTTTCCTTTGATTTTGCTTGCACAACATGACAAAACATGGAAATATGTTTAAAAGGATCACACATGTTTAACCTATATGAAATTGCTTTTTTTTCTTGGGGGGTGGGAAGGTAAAGGGGAGGGAGAAAAAAATTTTGGAACACAAAATCTTACAAAAACGAATACTGAAAACTATCTTTATATGTATTTGGAAAAATAAAATACTATTGAGGGAAGAAAAAAAAAGTTGTCATGAAAGGAGAATAAATGAGACTTGGCCCCTGCCAAGATTTGTGGGCTAAGCAAGAATGAGAAAAGTCTGTTGCAAATCTGGGTGATATTACTTGACAAAAACAGGGAAGTCTGAAAGAGGGATAGTTGAGAAAAATACTAAACTCTGTTACGGACATCTATCTGCCTCCTGGCTTCCTTCCAGTCTCTGCTGACGCTTCCAGCATGAAGCCGTTCCCAGTCCTCCTTCCCCCTGAGACCATCCCCAACTCAGGCTATATCTGCTTTGTTTATAGCTGCCGGGTTAGACTGTGAGCTCTTCAGAGAGCAAGCCTTTTCCTTTTTTAGTCTTTCTTTGTGTCCCCAACACTTAACACAGCATTTGATTCATAGTAGGCGCTTTAACAAAGGCTTACTGACTTGATAGGTTTGCCTGAATAACCTTTCCCAAATTAAATTCTAAACTCTCCTGTCCTTTCAACTTATCCTCACATTGCCCAAGATCACCAAGCACTTATGAAGTGTTGTTCTTGTGTTCTAGGCCTAGGAACTAAAAAGACTAAAATGAAACAAGATATTCCTGTAAGTTCCAACAAAATCAGAAAGAAAACATTAACATGATGGTAGAGAACTAGGTAGGAGGTGGTGTTTTTGAAGGAAACTAAGTATTCCAAGGTGGAAGTGTATTTCCAAAATGTCCAGCAGAAAGGTTAAGTGCTGTGAGATTGGCACTCAAAAGGTAGACTAGGGCTGGGTATAAAACTAGAGATGATAATGGGCCCCATTGGAGCTAATGAAGTCATCAAGAGAGTGTGAGAGAAGAAAGCGGGCCCAAGATAAAACCTTGGGACATGCTCAGTCAGGCACACAGCATTTATTGAGTGCCTATTGTATGCCAAGCCAACTGTGTTAGGGCATGAAATATGAAAGAGGAGCCATCCAAGAAGATTGAGGAGTTCTCAGGTAGAAAGAAAACCAAGAGACCAGTGACATGAAAATCCAGAGCAGAAAGGAGTATACAGCAGAGGAAGATCAACCTGCTTTGAGGTCAAGAAGGATGAGCATTGAGAGAAAAACAAAACAAAACAAAACAAAACAAAACAAAACAAACAAAAAAACAGCAGAGCTGACAATTAGGAGATTATTGGGAACTTCTGCAGAATTGCTTTAGTTGAGTGATGAGGTCAAAAGCCAGTTTGCAAAGGGCTGAAGTTCACTAATTCAAGCTGGCTTGTCTCCAATCTAGCTTTAATTAGTAAGATTTTATTATAGTATGCTACCACAGTATTTAGATGGGCCAAAGTTATGTGTAACTACACTGCCTGTGGAAAACAAGACCCCTGAAATAGTTCAATTCAAGTATTTTACATCTCTACAGTGGGTTTCAACATACTGGAGAGCCATATTTTTCACTGGAAAACATCCTATAAATATTTCATAATTCATTCATGTACTCTAGGCCTTGGCCACAATTAAAAAAAAAAAAAACAAAAAAAAAGCAACACACAAAAGCACACACTTTTTTAGTTATCTTACAGAAAAAGCCTACAAAAATAGGAGAAAAGCAGCATCTGTGGTATACAAATTTAAAATTTCCATTGCATATTTTCTAATTTAAAGCACTACTTTATATGCCATAAAGTAGCAGAGAAAAAAGTTCAGAAGTAAACGATTACTTTCAGGCCACAGAACTGATTGTCTTAGCCTATACTAGTCTCAGAGTTCACCTCAACAAAGTGAAAAATTTGCTTCTTATTATCGCCAAAGATTCACTACTTGTTGCTTTTTGGAATGAATAGAGAGTGAAGAAAATAAATATTAATAAAATATTAATAAATATTTAAAATCTTAAATTTTCATTGAAAAATACTGCAATATTTTCCACTTAAACTCTTGAGGTGAAAGAGTCATGGATGTCAGATAGGTTGGTAAGATACAAGGAATACAGAATTTGGAATTGGGAAGTTAGGAGTTCAAATCTGTACCTAAACATTTACTCACCTAGTGATTCTGGGCAAGTCATTTAGAGATAAAGGTTCTGTTTCCTCATCTGTTAAATGCAGCATTTTTAAGTATCATTCGAGAGAACATGGAAAGCTCTGAAAACCTTAAAGCACCAAGCTATTATTATTAGCTGGGTGATCTTAAATATTACTTTACCTCTTCAAATTGAAGATAGGGATTAACAAATATACATAATACCTTCAGGGGATTGGTTATGAGGCTTTATAGCTTTAAAGCAGGAAGGGAATTTAAATATCTCATCCAACCCTCTCATTTTATAAACAAGGAAACCCAAGTCCCAAAGCAATTCAGTGCTTTGCACAGGTTGACAAGAATAGGAGGCAGCTTGAGCATTTAAATCCAGGCCCTGAAGACCTGAAATCTAGCAATCTTTCCCCTATGCAAAGCTATACGTTGCAACCCTGGATCTGACGCTTTAGCAGCTGATTCAACACGGGCAATTCAGCTTCTCAGTCTGTTTCTTTCATGGTAAGATGGGGGTTTAAATTATTCTCACACTATTCTCTACCTTATGGAATCAGAAAAAATGCTAGGGACACTTTAAAAATTAAAATCAAAATACTCATGGTCATACAATCCAACCCTATAATTTTGCAAATGAGTAAACTTGAAGCCCTCCCCTCCTGCCTGCACAAGAGCAAAGATTCAGAGTTTTACCCAAGACCTCATACCTTAATAGGCCAGCAATTAATTATCTCAATTCTATTTTTTCCACTGTGGATTGATACGGCTACTTTAATTGCTCTCAGTCTTCTGAGCATTCTTTTATTGTTATTCATCAGTGAGAGTAAGAAAAGACCCTGCCTGAAGAACTACTCATAGTGTTTAACAGATTGCAGGCTTCTGCCTATTGCAATGATTCCAGAACTAAGGTGGGGGTGGAGAGGAGTGGGCAGGGAAGGAAGCAACAAAGTAATTGATCAATCAGCACTCAGATGGGTAATTCTTGGCAACACTGATTCCAGAGGAAAGTATTGTATAAGCAAGATGGAGGACCTAGGTAAACAATCCTAAAGCAGAAACATCCTGCCTAAAATTTTAAATAAAACACAGCCAAGAGATGAACAGAAGAATATTAAAAAGGAGACCACAAGTGAGCAAAAGAGAGAGGCAAAGTCCTCTCTAGTGAGATACCGATTGGCAAAGCATCAAAGCAGCCCCCAGCATCTACTTTAAACTACCACATATGTATTCATGACTATTTGTAGGTAGCCATCATGGTGCAAATTCCCATTACTTCATAAGCATAACCTGGCTCAGGATCAGAGCATTTCCTTCCCTGTCTTGGAAACAAAAATTTTCTGGACTTTACTCTCCTAACGGTTATATTGGATCCCACCTTGCCAAACCCAAAACCCATGGGACCCAAGGGATTCTCTTGACAGTTTCCCCTTAATTTTTCATTTTGTATTTTATAGACATCTCAATGCTCAGTTCTCACTGTTGTCTAAGCAAATCTCAGAGCCAGTAGTCAATAAAACAGCATGTGGATTTTTTTTTCCACACTTGAAAGCATCAATCACTTGGAGATGCCAGTGTAGCAGGGGAATCTGAAAATCAGCTCTAAGACTCCTGGAGCATGTTTTTCAAGCTGACCCACTTCCACATTAGTCATATTGGTTCACAAAATCTCACTTCTAGGTGCAACAGTCATTGTACATTTCTCTGAACTCGGGAGGCTTGGAGAGAAATGCAATACATTTAAGACTCCACCCTCACCGCCCCCCCATCCCCCACCCCACCACCACCCTTTTCATGTCAAAATGCTCCATCAACCAGACCTGTTCAGGGATCCATTCTGTGCCCAAACTGAAACAATCTGGTCTCTCATAGGAGAAGAGAGGAAGAAATCACATCTGCAGGGTGACAGGAGGAAAGTTAAGGAGAAAAAGCAGAGCTCTCTGATCAAGTATTAAATACTTTACAGCTTTTGACTTCTCAGATCAAATATACGCTTTGGAAGCAGGATATGGTGAAGTCTGTGGGAGGTGCCCACAAGCCTGGAGCCCGTCTTCTAAATTAGGTGAGAAGCACCTTTCCTAAATACATATGCATAGGCAGGCTTCACAAATGCAAGCCTTCCTGTTCAAAAAGGCAAGCTCAGAGCGTCCTAGGAAGAAGGGCAGAAGGCAAAATTGCGACTGAAGCATTTTCTGGGAGGGAAATACCTTGGATCCATGCGTTTTTTTTCTTTGTATCCACACGGCTTACTTCAGAGCCTGTCTCCTAGAGCTTAATTCAGTGCCTGGTAACTGACTGACTGACCCCTGGTTCAAGGACTTAGCCCAGGAAACCCGCAGCATCTTTCCCCATTCCCCTCGTGGGTTGCCTTTTCTGGGTTGGGGTACTTCTCTGTCAAAGACAGAACTTTCTATAGTTCATCTCCAACTAAAAGCACCTTAAATTTACAAAAAAATAAAAAAATAAAAAAAAACCCAAGTTTGGGGGTGAAAGGCATGAGAATAGGGGGGAAAGAGAGGAAGTTGGAAGATCCATTACAAATAAGGAATTTGCAGCAGAACCGAAGATGGGGGCTGACCACAAAGGAAACGAGACTGATTCATTCTCTCTCTCTCTCTCTCTCTCTCCCTCCTTTTCTTTCTGCTTTCTCTCTTCTCTCCTTTCTCTTTCTTTTTTGGCCTTGGGTTCCCACGGATACAATCACATGCTGGGAACTGCAGCAAGCAACTCGCCCCCCCCCCCTTCCCGGAGGGAGGCTGAAAAAGCCGCCCCGCCAGACACCCCCCTCCCCACGGGCAGGAAAGCGAGGCGGACCCGAGCCCCCGCGGCCCTGGGGCAGCCAGAGGCAGCTTCTATTTTGGAGGAAGGCTGGGAAGAAAGGCTCGGCCGTCACTGGGTGACAGCGGTCCCTTCCATCCGCACCCCACCCCAAGCACGCGCGCGCGCGCACACACATACACACATACACACACATGCATACTCACACATGCATCTATACACACGCCTCCGGGAGCCCACGATTGGCTTGCACGGGGGTGAAAGCCAGGCAGCAGGGCACAATAGTCCCGGGTCAGCCCAGCGCACCAGGCAAACAAATGCTTATTAGACAGCTCGCCCTCCCCAGCCGCCAACACGTTCGCAGCGCGTGGGCCGCGACCGCGGTCACAGCCGCCTCTCCGGGTCGTGGTCGGCCCGGGGGCCCGAGGCGGAACCCCCCCTCCCCCTTCTCCCGGCTGCTGCAGGGACTGCGGAGGAGGTGGGGGTGGGGCCCGGCCCGGGAGGCACGGGCACACACCGGCGCGGGCACACACGCACACGCACACACATCCGCCCAAGGCTGGGCCAAGCCGGGCACGGGCAGGTCTGGCGGCCGCCCCGGCCTCGCGCCCCGCCCGGCTCCCCTACCCGCGGGCGTGCTCCGTCTCCTCCTCATTGTCTCCGTCGATCCCGCAGGTGTCCTGGTCGTCGAGCTCCAGGCTCTGCTGGCTGGCGGCCGACTCGCTGTCCTCCGCCATCGCGGCGAACGAGCGACAGGGCGAGGGCGAGACGACGAGAGAGCCGGGAGAGCGGCGGCAGCGAGCGGAGAGTGACAAGGCGGCGGCGAAGGGAGCACCGCCCGTGGGAGTGAGAGCGCAGCCCGGGCGCGGGCGCCCGAAGCCGCCAGGAGCTCCCTCTAGCTGCCGTCCTCCTCCTCCTCCTCCTCCTCTTCCCCCCTTCTTCCTCCTCCTCCTCCTCCCCCCTCCGAATTTGGGGAGAGCTCGACAGAAAGCGCGCGCACATGCGCCCCGCGCCCCCGCCCGCAGCCTCCCGGGCAGCCAGGAGAACGTGGGCCACGGTCTGGGGACCCCGGGAGCGAACTCCGCGCGACCCTCTCGGGAACACTCCGGCCAACTGCCCCTCTCTCTCTCGCTGCCTCAGTTTTCCCCTCAGAAAAATGAGGCGAGGGGCTGGGCCAATGACGATCGTCGCAGTTCCATTTAAAAGGCTTCAAAGCACAGCCCTCCCATTCCAGCTGGGGGAAGAAACGGAAGCTCTAACCGCAATTAGTCAACAAGCATTTATTAGACGCCCACTAGATACTGAAAGCTACAAGTAGAATGAAGGAATTTCCTCCTCATAATGATATAATGATTCTATTTTTTAATTGGCAGACAAGAAATACACACACACACACACACACACACACACACACACACACACTCCAGAACCGTGTGGCATAAAAAGCAGGACACTAAGACTTTGGGGACAGCCTGCAGAACATGAATGAATACCAAAAATAAGCCAAGTACTTAAATACCAGGTAGTTTAGAAGAGAGGGAAGGAATAGAGGTGATGTAAGTACATGCATGGCATATAGTAAGCGCTTAAGAAATGCTTCTTGACTGACTGACACTACACTGATGTCTAAATTCCCCTATTGTGTGATTCTATGGACTGCAGGGTTCTCTTTCTCCTCCTAGTGGTGTTAGTATGATTGACTTGGGGAGCCTGAAACAAATCTTTCGAGTAATTCTCAGGGGATCTGGGCAAAATCAACACTGGGAGTTTATTCAGTGCTGGACAACTTCCTTAAAGGAAAAAGAAATTCCTGTTAATAAAATAGATAGTGCAATACAAAACAAATTTTTGGGGACCGGGGTTCAAATCCCAGATTTACCACTTAGGTTCTTATATCAGAGCTGTAGGATGTGGGGAAGGCACTTTCCATTTCTGAGCCTGTTTCCTCATCTGAAAAATGAAGAATTGGCCTAGATGATGTTGGAGCTCTCTTCTTGCCTTACATCTTTTGCCAAGCAAACAAACAAACAAACAAACAAACAAAAACATATATATATATATATGTATATATATATATATATATATGAAGAGAGAGAGAGAGAGAGAGAGAGAGAGAGAGAGAGAGAGAGAGAATTTTCAGGAATAGCAACCTCCTTAATACACAGGCCTCCATGAAAACATGAATTGTAATCACTCTTAAATCATGATTACATGAACTTCCTGTCTTCATGAAGAGGAAGTTAGTAATTGCCTTAGAAAGCTGGAAGTGGAAGGCTGAAATTCAAAATCCCTGTTTCCTATTTCCCACTTCAACCTTTATATACCATGTTCTCTTTAGGCTTTGTTATAAGCAGCAATGTCCACAGACCCTTCAACACCATGAGAGTGCCCTGTGATTGTTTGCTCAAAGTCTGGAGGACATGAGCCACAATTGTCAGGGTTGTATGGGAAGCAAAAATGAGGCTGAAGGAAGGAAGGCTTACTGAAATTTGTGATATTGGCATTTCCTTTTTGAGGGATTGGGAACACATTTCTACAATGAAAGTGCTTTTGAAAGGGGCCAATAAGAGAGCCTTAAAATAGGATTGAGATAGAAGTAGCTAAAGAAGAAAATCAGCAATTTCCAAACCTTGAACATAGTTGGCCATTTAGGACTGGTTGATGTGGAACCCACTAAATGTTTTTTAAAAAAGTAAAAAAAAAAAAAAAAAAAAATTGGTGACAAACTGTGGATGAAAATGCAATATTCTCTTTTCACAGTTGCAACTAATACAAAAAATGACTGGTTTCCTTTCAAAATAGAATCTGAAGATAGAATCCATTAATGTGGAGGAAAGCTTATCTGGAGTTTATCTCTCTGACAGAAACACCTGCATAGCTCTGATTCAGTCAGACCTACTTGTGAAATATCAGGATTAGAAAGTCCATGAGTTCCTTCTTTCCTTCCTTCTTTTCCCCTTCTTTTTTCTTTCTTCCTCTTTCCATCTCTACATCTTTCCCTCCCTCCCTCCCTCCCTCCCTCCCTCCCTCCCTCCCTCCCTCCCTCTCTCTCTCTCTCTCTCTCTCTCTCTCTCTCTCTCTCACACACACACACACACCCACACACACACCCTCTGATTTCATTAATGGAGGAAATTCCAATACAGATCATGGAGTGTATTATACTTTAGACATTTACATTTATAGGGTTATCTTGGGGTACTGAGAAGTTATGTGACGTGCCAGTATATATCCTAAGGCCAGGCTTGTACCCAGATCTTCTAACATCATCCTAATGATGTTAGAATTTGAAGAAACAAACACAATCACTCAGTCTTTATAAAAATAAATTTTATAAGCATGTTTTATTTTTGTATTGCCTAATTTTTACCCTGAATCCTACCCTTGCCCCACCTACATTTTGAGTTCTTTAAAAAGATAAAAACGCTTAGATATGATTTGCTTAAATTTCCATAAAGCTTTGGCTAACGATTCCTCAAAAAGACACTGAGAAATTAAATAACTTTAAAGAAGAAATGTTTGAAAATTAAAAACTAGTTAAAGTCTAGAAAACAATGAACTATAGTGAACATGTGCTCCCCAAAAGGAAAAGAAAATTGACCCAACAGTATTATGGTTTGGGGGTTGACATTATGTAATCTATCACATTAGTCATCAGAAAACTGAAAAAATTGGCTGATGGTTCTAGTGTCATATCAAAGCAATCCTATGTAGAAACACACTTTACCCTACAACCTTTATTTCTCAAAAGGTTGTTATTGTGACTTGTTGTTCTTGTTATTGTTTTTCTTCCTCCTCCTCCCTGTCTTCTTTTTCTCCCCCTCCTCTTCCTTCTTTTTCTTCCTCTTTCCCTTTCCCCCCTCTTCCTTCCATGGTATTTCTGTGCTAGGCTTATGACGCTGCAACAAAGTGGGATTTCCTTGGATTTCAAATTCAGTGTTTTTATGGGGGAGTAAGTATAGACAGAAGGAAAAACACTTGTATCTTCCCTGCTGACTGACTCATACCCCATTAGCAGTGGAGACTGGTCTGGTCTTATTGAAATTATTTTACACAGCCATGCTTGAAGCCATAAGGACTCAGAAAGTTGTGCTTATAATTTTTCTGAGACTATCTGCCAACTCTAAATATTAGCAATCACATTAGAAGTCTTTGATAAAGACAATCAAATTAGGCACTTCTGCATCCTGAGATCTGTGAGCATGTAACACATATGTAAAAAGACTGCCTTCCCACATGTCATGCTTTTCAGAGACAAAAAAAAACAAAACAAAACAACAAAAAAAAACTAGAGCATTTCCAAAGAACACAAATGAATTTGAAGTGACAAACTTTATTCTGGGTTTTGTTGTTGTTATTGTTATTAAGTCAACACGATTCTGTGGTATAACATTAGCAGCATGCTATGAAATGACTGTAATCTTTCCACTCTGCTTGACGTTGACACTTATTACACTCTTCTCTATTGTTTTGCTCTCTGAATATTAGGAATTAGGAATATTAGGAGAAATGGGAGGGAGTCCAGAAAAAAAAAGCAATGAAATGAGTTTGAAAATAGAACCTGGAAGGAAAGGTCAAAGAAGCTCATCCAGTTTCTCCGGGGTAATAGAACACTAAGGGAAGACAAATATTTTCAAACTCAATATGGTGGACATTGACTTATGGTTCTCCATTTCTATAGTAGACAGGAGAAAGGAATTTATGTTATTGGAAATTTGTTTAATAGTTGTAGTTCACTTAGGGAAGAAAAATAATTATCATATCTTAAATGTATTAAACATTTAAACAAGCTGCTTACCAAGGGAAGTTATAGAACCTTTATCATTATGATGATATTATTTCATTTATTATATTTATTTTGCTATATATAATATATATTTATATATGTTATTATATATTATAAATTATAATTAGATCTTATTATTAGATCTTTTAAAACTAGGTTGACAGAGGCAACTAGATGACACAATGGACAGAAGATCAGCCCTAGGGTCAGGGGGAATCTGAATTCAAATATGACTGAGACTAGCTATGGGACCCTGGGCAAGTCACTTAATCCTGATTGCCTCCAGAAAAAAAAAAAAATCCCCCAAAGACTGGACTTACAAAGCAAACCTCCCTGAAATTATAAGCTGTAATAAATTCCCTCCAGAAATCCTTTCTAGCTTCAAAATTAGAGGATTTATTTTAACATAGATATAAACTTTCCTATAAAGTTTATACCTTTCTAAGTATTTTCATACATAGTCTCTTTATAGAGACCCGCCACCATCACTGGAGACAGAATTAGTTTGACAACAGAGGCAGAGGATATAGTTTGCCTAAAGTTATACAAATAATGATAGACCTGGCATAAGCACTTGTGTCTCATGACTCTTAAAAATAATAATGTTTATATAATACTTTAAGTTTGCAAAGCACTTTATGTGACTAGGTGATCTGATTTGAATGTCCCCACTAGCCTAGGAGCTAGGGATCAGATTATAGATAATAAAACAAAGACTGAGGGATTTAAGTGACTTGCCCAGGATCACAAAGCAAGTTATTTATCATTGGAGCAAAGATTCTTAACAACAAAAACAATCAGCATTTAGATAATACTTTAAGGTTTGCAAAGTACTTTTCCTATGTTATTTCATTTTATCATCAAACAAGTCTGTGAAGCTTGGTGCTATTTATTATTAAGGCCTATTTTACAAATGAGGAAACTGAGGCTGAGAAAGATTAAGTTATTTGCCCAGGTTCACACAGCTTGATAGTGTCAGAATCTGGATTTGAACACACATCTTCCTGATTCCTCAACCTGGGATTTGTGAACTTAAAAAAATATATAAGCCATATTTTAATAAAATTTGTTTCTTTTGCAATGCTATTTATTTTCTTTTATGCATTCAATAACATTATTCTGTGAAAGAGAGTATCTCATCAGAACACCAAAGGAATGCGTAACAAAAAAAGCTTTCATTAGAGTCAGGTTTGAGCACAAGGATTCCCTAACTCATAGTTGAACACTTCATTCATTCTCCCTTCTTTTCTCCTGGTCTAAGGTTCCTTTTAGTACAAACCAGACTGGAGTGGGAAGACATTTTCTCAGTCTGCACTAGATGACAGTGCAATTTTTAATCATATTCCTTTAGAGCAACTATATCCCTTGTTTGGGCTGATTTCTTGTTTAAGAAGATAACAAAATTATTCCACAGTCAGTCAATTAGTATTTATTATATTGAACCAGTACAGCAAACCACACTGAGTGTCATACTAAAATAAGAGGAAATTCACTTGAATGAATACATTGAAATACTATGGATTGGTATTTTCAAGAAAAGAAAATCCCTAATTCCCATCCCAGGTTCTAGAGCCTACTAACTAGTTCCTGATTTCCACTCTTGTTTGGGATTTGGAAAACAGTTCAAGTAAAAAGTTAATGATAATTGATAACAGCTGGCATCTTTCTGAGCCATGAGATGCACTCACAGTTCTACTCTCTTGATATGTTTAGAAGTGGCTCTAAATATATCTTTTTTTGTGAAAATCATGACTTCAAAAGTCAGAGGAAAAAAGGGGGATGGTTTTTGGTTTTTTCACACATCACTATTCAACATCAACTAAAATAAGACTGATAGCCATCAGCAAGATCATCTTAATAAGAAGACTCTCAAACCATCTGAATGATGGGTTTGAATAGTGCAAAAAATAAAGTGTGGAGAGGAGAAAGGGAGCCCTCAGTTAAATAGCCTAACCAACCAACCATAGGAAAGTTGGGTTTTTTTGCTTGTTTTTCATCTGTAAGAGAAGAATAGAAAGACAAAGACATCCTGTTTGGGTTTCTTAGTTTTTGATCAACAAAAAAAGTTATTCCTTACCCCCAACCTGGCATCCCCTTTTCAGTTATTCATTTGACAAACATATGAGGTCAGAGTGAACTCCTAATTAACTAGGAAACATCACTGATAGGAGAGAAGCCTGACCTATTTACAAACCCATGACTACAAGGTCCTTGCCACATTGCTGATTTTGCAGGAAAGCTCCATTGGAGTGGGAGAAGAGGATGCAGGGCTGCTTATAACTTTGAATTTCTATGGTGCTTTACTTAAGGAAAAAGAACATCTTCTTTGGCATGAAAAGCGAGGTGGACTTATATAGCTAAGTTAATAAAATGGAGTGTCAGTCTGTAGATGAAATAATGGATGAAAGGAAAATACCAGAATGAAGCACAAGCCAAGGAAAGAGGCAGAAGATGAAAGGGCAAGAAAAGTGTTAATTGGAGGAGACAAAAGAAATAAGGCCAGTAGGGGGAAAAAAATTACCTAGCTAGCGAGAGCGCCACTTGTGATCTCATACAACTAAGCTGAATTTAAATGAGTCACTTATAAAAACCAGAACATTTTAATATTTATGCAGTATTTCAATGTCAAAATAAGGATATCAACAATAAACAAGTTGCCTTTTTTTTTTTTAAAGCCAAGGAGGACTACAGAGCGACCTCATTTTAATCTTTTTTTTTTTTTTTTTTTTTGCTAGGACTTATTATTCAATTGTTTAATTATGTCTGACTCTTCATGACCACATGGATTGTAACAAACCAGACTCTACTATCCTCCATCATCTCCCAAAGCTTGTCTGTGCTCATCTTTGTTACTTCCATGATACAATTCCATCTCATCCTTTGCCATCTTGTTTTCTTTTTGGCTTTAATCTTTGCTAACATCAGGGGCTTTCCAATGAGTCCTGTTTTCTCATCTAAAATATTTAAGCTTCAGCTTCAGTATTTGACCTCCCGGTGAATAACTTGAATTAATTTCTTTAAATATTGACTGATTTGATCTCCTTGCCACACAAAGGACTCTCCAATGTCAGAGAGGACTTAATGAGCACAAGCCTATATGTTGTCAAGTTGTCATGATTCTTCATAGATGAAGGATTTATTGGTGACATCTAACCAAGCATGTCATTATAACCCACATTGATTATCACAGGACTCACCGTAGCACTCCTCACTGAATTCTCAAAGGATATGTGAATGGTCCCTTGGTTTGGAATCCTACCTTTGTTTGCCTTGGTCATCACTGATAGCAAGCACCTGGCCTCAGCCTCATGTTCTTGAAAACTTTTGCTTGTTTTATGATCTCCTCAATTATAATTCTGCATCAGCAGCTCTCCCTTGTTTTTTCTCACTACCACCCAATTTCCCCACTTTCTCTGCTCAGCTAATCTGTTGTCTATTCTCCATTTTCATCAAAGAAAGTAGATTCCAGGGACAGCTAGGTGGTGCAGTGGATAGAGTATCAGCTCTGAAGTCAGGAGGACTTGAATTCAAAATTTACCTCAGACACTTAACATTGCCTAGCAGTGTGACCCTGGGCAAGTCACTTATCCCAATTGCCTCACCAAAAAAAAACAAAAACAAACAAAAAAATCCCCCACAAACTAATTAATTAATTTTAAAAAAGAAAGAAAGAAAGTAGACTCTGAAGCAGTCAACAATCTTATTAGGGCTAAGACACATATATTCTTGGTTAATTGGCTGAGCAATCTACAGGCATGTGCATCATACAGGAGAATTATAAAACTATTGTAGAAGCCAGATGGGAACCAGGCCTGCAATCTCAGGGAAGATTTGAAATCACCACCACCTTGGCAACATCCCACCTTCCAAGCTCTCGCAAGCAATGTAAGACTTCTTGATTAATTCCTCTATTTCTTGGTCAATCAGTGCATCACTAGAGTGTGCCCTTCTCAAGTAGAGTAAATAATAACTTTATAAACAGAGTACAGCCTCCTATATTGTCAGAGGCTTTGTTACCAGAGATGGAACTACAGAAAAGTCAGGGAGATGTCCTCCATGTTTGTTGAAAGATGTACCTCTCTGGCCCTTTCTTGAGAGGGAGAGGAAAGAAGGGGGGTTGAGAGGAAAATGGAAGGAAAACATCAGGAGGAAGAAGGAAAGAGTGGGTGTTGGGCCAGAGGAAGGACAGGAGACCAAAAGGAAGGGAGGAAGGCAGAAAGAAAAAGGAAAGCAATAAAGAGAGGAAAATGAAGAGGAAGAGAGTTTCCAGATATGTTATCCTATGTAGAGGGATCCCTCTGATCCCTACTCAGTGACAGACTGAACATAACTGTCATCTGGATTACGCTCCCACACACAGCTGAGAAAATTGTACAGAGACTCTGCCCTCAACCAGCACTTTGAGATATGTTTTTTTTTTTTCTATCTAACCGGTAAGTAACAGTATTCTTTTATAATAAATTTGTTGTCATTGAGTTATTTTCATCATGCCCAACTCTTCACAACCCCATTCGGGGGTTTCTTGGCAATGACATTGGAAGGGTTTGCCATTTTCTTCCCCAGCTCATTTTATAGAAGAGGAAACCGAGGCAAAAAGAGTTAAGTGATTTGCTCAAGATCAAGATTATTATAATAATACAAATTTGTTGAATTGAATTGTCCTTCACAACCTCGCAACTTCCTTCATCTATAGGGTTCCTGATTTCCACAAATGATTCAATATTTTTAAAAGCTTGATATAAAAGGATCCTCATTTCAAATTAAAGCACATGTTTAGTGAGTACTTACAACAGTTCTAAGTGTTGGAGGAAATACAAAGCATAACATAGATAACTGCATCTTTCTTGCCCAAGAATTCATTAAAATGTGAGTCTGGTCATAGGAATTCAACATAATGAGTTGTAAATGAATGTACAGGATTATGAGCCTTTGAAAACATGTCTCCCTAGAGTATTAATGTATCCATTGGTAAAGGGTTCCTCAAAGATACAAAGTTTTTTAGCCTTTCCTACATGGTCCATCAGAATTGATTGAGGCAACACATCTAATCAACTGTAACTTACTGTTACAGTAGCAAAATTTGTTTAGTAGTAGTCCCTAATAACAATTTTCTTTTTTTTCTCCAGTGATTACTACTTTCCCCACAATGCCCCATGGAGTCATTCAGACTCCTAGTGCTACTCTGTGGTTTGGATCCTCTTAGAAGGGAACAGACTTGGGATTGGAGTAATTCCTCTAACATTCTGATGAATTCCACTTTCACCTCTGGTTCCATATAGATCTTTAGCTTAATTGTACTAGTCTAAGGGCTTGAATTTGGGAAACCAGCATGGGGGTGGGGTATGGTGCTAAAGAACTAAAGGCTTCATTGGACCTGCATGATCAAATTTAATTTATAAAATGGAAGAAGAGAGGGCAAATTCAAGCCCTTTTCTTCCCTTGATGCTCCTTGAGATGACAGGGAAGGCAAGTTCGAGTATATGCTGGTACTGCCTAGGAATTCCCCTTCTCAGAAGGCTGAACTCTGGCACTCATCACTGCTTGTTGTTTGGGAAATCCACCCAATTCTATCCAGGATACTGAGTTTTAGGAACTCAACAATTCCCTTGGAAAGCTAACTTCCCAGGATTCCCAAAACTCTGCCACATGGTTCCCTTATCCACAAATGCCATCTCTTCATCTATCTCTCTTTTTCTGGGACCAGATATCTAAAGATATCTGAAGATATCAGATATCTGAAATAGAGGAACTTTCCTTTCTGTTCAATAGAGGTAGTGACTTGAGTGCTTTGCTTGGAGTCAGGAAGACCTTTTTTTAAAACTTGTTTCAGTCTTACTAACTTCCTTGACTTTAAACTAGTCTCTAGTCTCTCAATTCTCATTTCCTCATGTGTAAAAGGAAGGGGTTGGGATTGCTAGATTTTAAGGTCCCTCCCAACCTAATTTTAGGGTCACTTCCATGTCCTCTTAGCTCAGCTTACCTTTGTATCTCACTGTAAGAGAAAAAGGGGAAAAGACCCAATTCTGTAATTGACTTTATAAGTCAGCACAAAAGGATAGCTCTGTATCCTCAACTGGTTCATTATGACCAAGTCAAACACTCCCCTTGCAATGGATCCAAGTATAATCTGTGCTTAATTCATGTTGTTTATTGGATCACAGTCCCTTAAGAACACATTATTATGATCTTACAGCAGCCAGCTTGAGAGCAAACCTACATGGAGCCAAAGAGATTTTCTGACAATGTAGATAGATATAAGGGGTTAATCTGGGAGTTCTTTTATTAACTTGATGAGTTTTCTTTGGGGACTTGGATTATTACAGGGGGATCCATTAGACTTGGATCAGATAAGATATATATTATAATCTGTGGTCAATTGTTTATTAAATCATAGACCCTTGAGAGCACATGTTGTTTTTCTATTTGTTTTATATCCAGTGCCTAGTGCCTAGGATAATGCCTTCACAGAGTAAGCACTTAATAAATGCTTATTGAATCAGCTTAGAAAGACAGGCTGTGCCCTTTTAGATGACTTTTCAGGTGCATGATTCTGTAGTCAAATCAGCAGGAGCAAGAAGATAGGAGCTCTTGAATTATTACCTATGGATCTTAAATTATGTTTATTACCTGCTGAAATATGAATTTGTTTCCCAGAGGACCAGAAGAGTCAAAGACCCAATTTTAGACTTCTTGTTGCATCCTTGAGCATGTTTGCATAAAATAAATGCCTTGATTAATGCCAAAGGTACAAGTGGGTTAAGTAATAGAGCAGACATCAATCTAACATGGTCATCTGATTGCAAAGTTTATTTACAGGTAAGTTTTTTGAGCCCCATGTGTGAAGAGCAAATTAGAATATCGTGCCATCTCCAAACTCAATTTGTCATATTATTTGATAAAACTAGCTCTCTTTTTCAATGTTCTCATTTCTGTTACTGATAACTCATTCTGCCAATTTTACAGACTAAGAGATAATCTTGGAATCTTTTTTGCCTCTTCCATAGCCTTCATCACCTTCATCTGGGCTCATTAAGTTCTGTCAATTTCCTCTTTCAGAACATATCTCAAATTTTCCTGTACTCCATTCTCTCTGTCACCATTCCAGCCCAGACATTGCTGCTTCTCCAGAAAAGAGCCCCAAATAAAAGCTGATAGGTTATCATTATTGGCAATGAGAGTTTATATTTTTTTGGAGTTGGAGCAGATTCACTGTATCATTTACAATCCCTTTAAAAAAAAAAAAAGGAGATACTGATATTGAAAAGGATCTGTATGTCAACATAGTATTGTCAAATGGTATTGATGAGGTCTAGATATCAGGGTACCAAATAATGAGGTTAGTGGCAGGTTTGGGATTCAGGGAACCAAATGAAGAGGTTTAGGATTCCTGGAGATCAGGGAGTTAAATGAAGAGGTTCTGGGTTGTGTACCCAAGTGATGAGGTTTGGCACAGTGTCCCCTCGATTCCCTTAGGATTCGGCAAAGGGAAGGGAGTTGTGGGAACCCCTTCTGGTGGCACAAGGTCCTTCATAAAGGAATGTATAAACTCGAAAAGCTAGCCTGGTAAAAAGAAGTTTATTATTGGTATTTGGAAGTCAGTTTTTGCTATGCATGAATAGAAAAACTAAATTCCTTAGTGGAAAGGTCCTAACAGAGAAGTAAAATTTCTAGAAGAGAAATTCCCACAGAGAGGTATAAAGTCTTGTTAGGGAAATAGGTGAGAAAGAGATAAAGAGGGGGTAATGCTGAAAGGGAATATCATTTTAGCGGGCAGAGGGTTGCTGCTATGCCAGGGAGAGAAAGTCTTCTGCAAGGACTGAGCCCCAAGTTGGCTCATTTTATGGCTAGAAGCTGGGGGTTGCTCTTGATGGGGGCTGGGTGCAGTTTGATCTGGTATCAAAATAGAAAATCTTGGAATTGAATGAGTGTCTCAGAGCTAATTTCCAATTCAATAGAGTTGGAATCTCTAGCTCCAGACTCAACCTAGATAACAGAATGAAAACCCCTTCATCTTGATTCCCTGGGGCAGGTCTCTTAGAGGAGAGCTTAGTGTTCTCCCCCAAAGTCAGAGAGAGAGTGAGAGTTTTGGGGCTCCCCTCATCAGTATCATCATATGTTTTAGCATTATTGACAGAATTCTGAAGAATTGAAAGGTTTAGAGTTTGAAGAAACCTTAAAGATAGGCATTTTTTACCACCTTTTTCTTTGCCAATCTGATGAAACATGTTTTAAATGCATAATGAGAATAATGTTTTACACACATAAAATAGAAAGGAAACAAATTATGTTGAAGTTATCAAAATTATCAGGTTTTCAAAATACTAAAAAAAACCCAAATTCATGGATCCTAGGCTGAAAATCCTTGATAATCAATTTTTTTTTTTAAACAGATAAGGAAACTGAAGTTAGAGTAGTTATGCAGATAGTAAGTAGTCCTACTAGGATATGCTTTTGTAGATTTCCTCCTAACTACTGGAGGATTCTGGACAATTCAGAAAAATGTTAATGGAGTGAGATATCTGGGATACCGTTCCTTTAAAAAAAAAAATTGAAAGTGGTTTTCCAATTTACAAATGAGGAGAGTCAGATATTTCACCATGGTTTCAGGGAACAAAGAGATGTCAGTCTAACCTCAGAATTGAATTCTGAATACCTACCTCCCGGCTTCTTCTCTTCTGTCCTTCCTCACCCATCAGACATGAAGAAAGTTATAGCTTCAATAATCTACTTTCAGGAGCCATGAAAATTATTGTCCTATTTTAATACAAAAATCTGATTCACTGGTGGCTCAGAGGTCTTCTCTTCCCACCTTCTAGTTAATGTACAAGACAGTATGATGTACTTGAAAGTATACAAGATTTAAGTACTAAAAAACTCTTGTCACTTATTTGTCAGTTCTTGTGGATTCAATTATCATTGCTGATTTCCAGATTTATATAACCCATTCTTAATTTCTCTTCTCCAGCTCCATAAGACTGACTCTCTTGACTATTTTGAACTGGATCTCCTATGAGCATCTTGTTCAAACCAAAGCTAATTATTTTCTCCTGGTCCAAACTACTCTATTATTAGTGAGAGCATTACTATCTTTCCAGTCACCAAGGTTGGAAATTTCAGAGTCATCTTAAACTTTTCAATCTCATCCATTCTACAAATCCAACCTGCTGTCAAATGTTATCATTTTTAACTTTAGGACATCTTTAGCATGTACTCCCTATTCATCATATCCATGTCTACAATCCTAGTTTGGGCCCTCATAGCCTCCTGTCTGGACTACTAAAATAGGCTTCTTGTTATTCTCTTTTCTGGTCCATCATCCAAATAGATGGCAAAACAATCACCCTAAATTCGAGGACCGAGTTTACCTTAGAATCAGCTGGAATCAGGATAAGCAAAAGTCCTTGGTCTTTATTCTTTGTCTTTAGGGATAGAAGTGAAGGGAATGGACACAGGATCTTTTTGACCTTCTTCCTCATCTTCAAAGTGCCTCTGGTTTGTCTTATTCCACTCCTTAATCCTTCCCACAATTCTCTATATATACCAAAAGATTGAACCAGCACCAAATAGTGGGAAGGGCAATTTTCTAAGCATATGCTAATAGAGTATTGTCCAATCAGTAATTAGCCTTAAGTGCTGCATCAACTCAGAGTTTCAGCCCTTTATACCTAAAATATAGCTCTGATCATATTCTCCTCCTCTTATAAAGGTTTCCTATTGCCCCCAGGATCAAAGATAAAATCCTCTATTTTGCCTCTTCTAACTTTCCAGCCTTCTCATACTTTACTCCTCTCTACTTGCTTTGTGGCTTATAATCAGATAAACTTGATTTACTTCCATACCAGAAGCCATCTTCTGCTTTGATGTCTT
This sequence comes from Sminthopsis crassicaudata, assembly GCF_048593235.1. NCBI lineage: Eukaryota > Metazoa > Chordata > Mammalia > Dasyuromorphia > Dasyuridae > Sminthopsis > Sminthopsis crassicaudata. Next base: position 50,637,049 of record NC_133621.1, read on the forward strand.
AGCATTGGCTACCCCACAAGCACGGAATTCATCTCCACTTCTTAAAATCCCTGGCTTCCTTCAACACTCAGAACTTTTTCTAGTTCTTTCTTTCCTCCAACCCTTATCTCCACCCTCCTCCCCACCCCCCAGTTACTTACGCCTTTTCCTAAGCTTAACTTCCATTTACACTGAGGCTATCTTTTTTCTACCCCATTGGAATGGAAGTTCCATAATGCTAGAGACTATTTTTACCTTTCTTTGCATTTCTTAGTGTTCAGTGTCTAGAGTAAAAAAAAAAAAAAAAAATCTTAATAAATGCTTCTTAATGACATTGAGCGAGTCCTTTGACTTCTTCTGAGCTAATTTTCCTTACTAAGTAAAATGAGAAAGGTAAAGATGATTCCCAGGATCTCTTTTAGGATCAGTCTATTACTAGGAGGAAAACTAGAACATGGCCCCAAGATACTGATCTCCAAAGGTGAGACTCAGTTCTCAGTTCCTTCCCTCAGGTACATGATTAGTCTGATCCTTCTATTGTCTCCTAGAAACACACTTAATGAACTCTGCTGGTGGTCTAATTCTTGTCCTCCCTTGGAGGAATCAATGTGTTGGGACAGATATTTCTAGATTCTACAATTGGACCAAACCTTTTTGAAAATAATCATGAAAATGTGTTGTTAACTATGTATCGTTCACGTACTGGAGTCATTTAGCATTTATTAAAAGCTTACTAAGTGCCAGGCATATACTAAAGTGCTAGAAATACAAACAAGCTGAAAGACAATCCCTTCCTCAAGGAGCTTACTTTCTGGTTAGAGTGTGTCCAACTGTGGCTGATCAGACCAATATGAGCACAAATAGTTCCTGTGACCATTTGTAGTGGATTCTCTAACTTTGGGCATCTCATGTTCTGAGCTAATTCAATTCTGCTTGGCTCATAGAGCACAGCACCTTCTCTGATGAGTTCCATACCATGCTAAGTGGTTCTGTGCCAGTGTCTCCCATTTTATATAATTAGTCGAAAGTCATTCAGAGAGACTTTGGGAGTGTCCTTTTATTGCTTTTTCTGATCACCTTGTGAGCTCTTGCTCTGTGTGAATTCTCCACAAAATAGTCTTTTTGGCAAGCATACATTTGGCATTTAAACAATGTGGCCAGCCCAATTGAATCATGCTCTGTGCAGGAGAGTTGGAATGCTTGGCAAGAATGGAATGCTTAGTTCAAGAAATGTCCTCAGTATCTGGTATCCTGGTATCGAATGCCGGCCCGATGATTTTCAGAATCTTCCTGAGACAATTCAAATGGAAGTGATTCAGTTTCTTGTCATGGTGCTGGTATATTGTCCAGGTTTCACAAACATGCAACAATGAGGTCAGCACAATGGTTCTGACTTTCAGTCTGGTAGTTGGTCTTGGATGAAGCTTTCTTAGTTTATGAAACTAGGCCTAAGTCACATGATCCCTGTTTCTAGAGATGGGAGATGGGGCCTTGGACTCTGGGTCAGGGAGGAACCCTAGGGGAAGGGGATCACATGATCTCTAGAGGTTTAGGCCCTTGGTTCCTGAAGGTGACGAGAAGTTGCTGGAAGTCATTTGACCTGTGGTTAGAGAGGGTTGCATCCTTTTGGTTTGTCCAATGAAAAGGCTTGGGTCTTTTCTTATTTAACCTGTGTTCTTCTTTGGGCTGGTCAGGTTTCAGGGTCACATGGCGAGAGTTAGGATGGCTCCCAGTTGTGTCTGGGCCTCTCCTTGCAGAGATTAAATAAATGCTTTCTTTTTGTACCTGAAGATATCTCTGATTAGTTAATTTGGGAAATGGGTCTAATACCTGTTCCACACTGGTCTAATACCTCTGCTCTCCCATACTTTGTTTCTGAGCCTCCCAAACACTGAACGCTGGCAATGTGTGTCGATCTCATTATCTTTGTGGGCATCCCTGGAAAATATACTATCAGGGTAAGAGAACTTATCCATAGCATTCAAAACGTCACCATTTGCTACAACTGATGGTTCCACGTGTGGATGATATAGCTCTGGCTGACAGAGGACTTGTGTTTTCTTGATGTTAATTGTTAGGCCAAATTAGCACAAGCAGCAGAGAATTAATCCATATTTTGTTGCATTTTAGCTTCAGAGGCAACATTGAGTGCATAATCATCTGCAAACAAAAAACCATGCATGCCCACTCTCTCCACTTTAATTTTGGTTTATAGCCCTTTCAAGTTGAAGACTTTACCATCAGTGTAGTAGTTGACCTTGATGCTGTGGTCATTCTCATTGAAGATGTTTGACAACACGACTGAAAACATCATGCTAAAGAGCATGGGAGCAAGCACACAGCCTTGTCTCACTCCATTGGTGACTGGGAAAGCGTAAAAGGATTGCCCATTGCCCAAAATCTGGGCAAGCCTACCATCATAAAATTGACGTACTATATCAGTGAACTTCTTTGGGCAACCAAATCTTGACATAATTTTCTATAACCCTCATGACTGATGGTATCAAAGGCTTTAGATCTACAAATGTGAACAGAGCTCTATTCTGCTCCTGGCATTTCTCCTGCAGTCCTTGGGCAGAAAATATATTGACTATCTCTGGCCCCTTTTAAAGCTAAGAATCTTGCCAGCAATGACTAAGAGAGAGACCACCCATGATTGTCACAGGACCATCTTTTTAATGGGGGAAGACAGCACATAAAGGGAAGCTGAAGTGGAGGAGAGGAAGCAAAATTGAGCACTATTACTTTCTTTGTATTATTGCACTGATACTCCCCCGCCTTGTAGAAACTACAAATCTACCTTTTTCTCTGCCTTGTTGCCAAGTAACTAGTCTAGTTAGTATCTGTGGTACTTCTCCACAAGCAAAAACAGCCAGAGCTAAGAATCAACAATACTGCACATCAATCTAAATGGAATTGTAATTACCACTATTCTCTTAGAACAAGACAAAATTCTGCAATTTAACAATATATGAATTATTTGCAAGAATTAGAATGTAGATTGAAAACTTCTTGAGAGTAGGTTCTGTTTCTGATGGAATTTTAGCTGCAGCCCAAATCTGAAGAAAAGGACCCTTTTCCATGCATATCTAGTTGCTGCACCACCCCCAATAATCCCGTCATTCTCTCATGGATGCATTTTTAAAAAGTCATTTTCCTTAATCCAATCATAGGGATTTTTTCCATTTGTACTTTCTCATATCTGAGATCTCACTCTCTGAGATTTTCCTGCTGTGTCCAATTCTACTTTTTCCCCCCTTACTTTCTCTTTTCTACAGAAACCCTTGTCTCATCCTTCAGGATTGTCCTTCTCCTTTAAGGAGAAGGCTTTAAAGGAAGTCCACTCCTTAGCCGAAGTAAATGTCCAAATAAATGCCTATGCTTGATTTGGTTGAGCCTGAATTCTTTCAGAGACAACATCGCAACCCATGCCCTGGTACCCCAATATCTTTGGCATGCCCTAATATTTGTGTATCCCCATTATTATCTTAAAAACACGTCCCAAACCAAATTCATTATTTCCTCCTTTAAAATCCTCTCTCCTTCCTACCCTCTCTGTTACTGTAGAGAGCAACACCATCCTCTCAGTTCCTCAGGCTCCCAACCTAAGAATCAATCTAGATTCCCCACTATCTCGCACTCTCCCATATCTAGTCTGTTGCCAAGGCCTATTGATTTCACCTTTATTACATCTTCCAATACACACTTTTCTCTCCCTCCACCCTTCTGGTGCTGGTCCTCATCACCTTACACCTGTGAAGTAAAACTAAAGGCACCATGTGAAGTGATAATATAAAATAGAAATATGAAATAGATTTGGGAGAGTATAATGGTTAGCAACATGAAACAGCCACGACACAGTCAATCTTCTCAGATTATAAAGGTTTGTCATTTATTACACAAAATAGCTCATGAACTTGATCAACCAAGACTAAGCAAGGCAATTAGGTGATTAAGCAACTTGCTTTTGGGGTATTGCTGTTGGGTGTTCAAAATCCTTCATGACCTAATTCCCTTTTATTTTCCACTCTTCTTACACTTTATAACTTCAGTGTGGGGACACTGGTTTTCTAGCTGTTTCACAAACAAGATAAACACACCCATCTCTTAGCTTTGAGCATTTTCTCTGGCTGTCCCCCATGCCTACAATCCTCTTTTCCACTTACTGGCTTTCCCGACTATCTTTGAGTTCCTACCAAAATCTCATCTTCCAATCTATCTTAATTCCAGTGCCTTCCTTTCTCTTAATTATTTCTATTTATCCTGTATATGGTTTATTCGCATATTTAGTTGATCTTCATTTGCATGCTTAACTTTCATGACTTTAAGCATTTGTGATTTTATTAATAACCACATTTTAACTTTTGGGTTGGGAGTGTGGACATTTGCAGCTATCTGCACTAGAGAAAAAAGGAGGTTCCATGTGAGCAAGTTTATGGAGCAGTTGGTATCCTACTGGGCACTTCCCTGGTCTTGTTGACACTATTGCTATAAAGAGCTCCCCCCTGCACATGTTGCATCTTTTCATTATTGCCTTTAAAACTCAAGTTTTGTGCTACAATTATGCCCCAAAGCATAGTGCAAGTCCTTTGGGTTCTAAGCCCAAGACTGAAAAGTCACTGATATAAAAAATAAAGGTGTTACATAAACTTTGTGTCAGAATGTCTGCAGCTGCTGTTACTGAAAGTTTGGTGTTAACCAATCAAAGATTCATTAAATTATAAATGCATTGCAGAAATTGCTACAGTAATCTCTCAAATGCAGATGAGGGGAAAATGCTCTCACACCACTATCTGACATAGTGAAAGGTAAGAGTCTTGTTAGAAAATCTTTTAACTTTTTTTTTTTTCTGTATAGTATTTATGATACTGTTGATTTCGTGTATTATGAAAAGTGAATATTGTCTGAAAACAATGGTTTCTTTTTCTTTTCTTTCTTTTTTTTTTTTTAATTGAGATGTTAGCATAAAAGGTCATAGAAACCTAGGGAAATACTAGTGAGAAAAAATATTTTGCATATTACTAATTTTACTTTGTGTACTGCATTTTATGGATTATTTCATGGTTATTGTGTTAAGAAAAGTATATATCATCAGACTTTATGCTTATTATAAAGAACTGTATGCAGCAAAGTGTATTTTCAGCAATATCTAGTGAAGGATTACAATTTTTAGTGGTTTCAAGAACCTGACTTTCTATTTCCCTTAGATTTACTGTATAAACATTTGCATTTTTTTTTATTACTTTTGTGCTGCTTTCTAAGTCACCCTGAAAAGCTGAGGATTAATATTATTTGTTTAGTATCCTCCCCAATTAGATAATAAACTCTTTTTTCCCCCTGAGGCAATTGGAGTTAAGTAACTTGCCCAGGGTTACACAGGTTAGGTAAAGTTAAATGTCTGAGATCACATTTGAACTCAGGTCATCTTGACTTTAGGGCTGGTGATCTATCCACTGCACCACCTAGCCAGTCATCCCTAGATAATAAACTCTAAGTCAGGGGCTATTTTTTGTCTCTCTCTACAATGCTTAAGATACTCATCTGGTATTTTAGATGGAAGCAACAGCAAAGAATGAGGGGTTTGTTTTTGATATGCTAGACAACAGCCACTAACCTATGAGGATGTGTCCCTCATGGCAGAATCAAAGATTTAGCAGGTCCCACCAAGCTGGAAAGGCTCTGAGCCTGAACTTGAGAAGAGATTATGGGTGTTATCTGAGCTCATCATCACATTGTCATGGGGTTTTTGAGTATAACAATTCTCAAAGACAGAAAGCTAAATTGTAAAGGAATTGTGATTCATTTCAGTGGAGGGACTGTCTACCCCAATAACATCACAAATTCTTGAGACACTGAAGTATGGCTTTGAAAAAGCACAGGGGGAACAACACAAAAAGCACAATGATGTAACTGAACTAGAAACTTCATTTTCTTTTCTCCAAAGTTCTTATTTCATTTAGGAAAATAAATAAAATCCAAGAACAGATTTAATTATTATTAACTGGCAACTTGCTTTGTATTGGCTGGGATTCTTTTTTAAAAAACAATCTCTTTCAAGAAATTTTGGAAAAAAAAAAAAAAAAAAAGCCATGAAAGCAAGCAGAAAAAAACTGTAGATCTGAAGGCAAGGACTATGCTTTTGCATTTCTTCATATCCTGAGTGTTTAGCACAGTGCTTGCAATATAGTAAGCAGGCAACAAATGCCTGGACCACTTGGAAACTGCCATGGGCCCTGATCTATTTTATCCCCTACTTTTCTCAAAATCAAAAGCTGAAGAGAATAAGAGCATCCAAAATACAAGGATTGGGCACAGAGTGAGAATTCAAACTCATCTCTCTAATTCCAAATCCCATATTTTTTTTTTTTCACTGAGCCTTATTACTTCCCCAAAAGGCTTATTTCTCTTAGACACAGGCAAAGAAAACTCATGAAGTAACACCTGTGAAGCAGAATACTACATTAAAAGATGAGCAACAAAGACAGTGGTAGGTTATTTTTGTCACTGTTTCTAAAGACACAAAAATCCGAGTCTGAAGTATGATTTGAAGAAAATTTCTGGTGCATCTAGTATTTTTTCCTTTTTGCCAGTAATTCATAATATTAACAACACTAGATTTATAGTCAAGGGAACTGAGTTTAAACCCCAGCTCTTTTTATTAATGTCAATTAATTTTATAAATTAATAAAATCACCATCAGTAATAATCGACTTCATCATACTTTTATGTATCCAAATGACTATTATAAGTATTATGTCCGTTTATTCTTATAGCAACCATGTGAATCTAGTAAGTCGAACAGGTATTAAGTCCCATTTCACACATTAGGAAAACTGAGTTCCAGAGTGATTAAGTCTCTTGCTTCATGCTAGAAATCATGCTAGACTCCTCTTATGACTATCAATTCAATTCTCCTATTCTTGGCTCCAGTTTCTTGAGAGATCTGGACAAGATGACATTGAAGGGAATTTTGAGGTCAAACATGACTTGGTTCTGTGCCTACACATGACTGTTTAGTATGGCATGTGCTTGGAGTTGTTTCTGAGGATAACTTGATGTTGATCCATCCATTCTCTCAAAGGGTTTCCCATCTGACTAACATAATGCATTTTTGAGAAAGCTGGCTGCGGGTTAAGAATGCAGTTAGTTTGTGGCCATGGGTCAGATCAAAAGTTTATTGGACCCAAAGAGAACTCAGCCCATGACAGAGATCATTAGATCTGAAAAGGACCTTGGGAGATGAGAAAATGTAGATCCAAAGAGATTGTCATAGCATCACAGGGGAACAGAGGTTTGGTTCATGTCTACATAGCCTAAGATGGCATCGTCAACATGGAAGATACAATTAAACTGCTTTAAGGAAACTGGGGGATTGTAGGGACCTGTGTGAACATGCTGGGTTGGTCCGCTCTGTGTTTGGGAACTGCCTTTTTCCACTGGCTGCAAGATTGAAACTTATAACATCTTTACATCAGACTTGCCATCAAACCATGGTTGTTGCACATTTGCATCTTAAGGTGAAGGTGTCTTGGAGAAACTCTAGGACTATTTCTTCCCACCTACCCCCAGGGCATCTCAGTTTAAAAGGAAAAAGGGACCTTGTAGTCTCTGATCTGGCCAGGTAAGGAATCCAAGAGGCAAGACTGGGTGAAATCCACAATGTCCACAGATACTTCAGTCCTTTATTTCTCCCAAACAGTTTCCTAGGTCTTTCACATGGTGGACACCATCTTGGATACTCTGGGCATATACCCTGCCCTGCATTACAATTGATGTACAGCTGGGCTGAACCTTAGAGCTCATGTGGTCAAGGGATTTTTAGAATGTTGTGTCTCATGGGTCCCTTTAGCAGTCCAGCCTGTGGACCCTTCAAAATAGTGTTTTTAAAAGCATAAAATAAAATAAAATATATAATATTATAAAGAAACTAATGGTATGGACATAATTATAGAGATATATTTTTAAAAGTTTACTACCTCAGGTTAAGAGCCCCTTTGATTTAGTCCCACTTCATCCTCTTATAGTGAAGAAACAGAGACCCAGGAAGTGAAACGGTTTGTTTGAGATCATACTGGACAGAACCAAGATTTGAACCTACAGTCTATCCCTTCAAATCCAGTATTTTCCCCACAGGATCTCAGTGACTTGTCCAGGATCAACAACTTCATCTTTGTATGTTACTTCACTTAATCCCTACATCTTGCATGAAACATATGCTTAATAAATATTTGTTAAATTGGATAATTTGCCAGGTTTATTCTTCTTCATAAGTAAAAATTTCCCTGCAATCCTGCTTCACTTGGAAACCTTTTCTTCATAGGGAAGGCAAGATGGTAAACCCCAAGCCTATCCAGGTCATATTGCCAGCAATTTCAAATGATGTGGTTATAAATCAATTGCCTTAGATTCTATGTTTTTATGTCTTGATATGTTTCTTCCTTTTGTATAATTTTGTCTTGCATGATATAAATAAAATCTACCAGAGTAGAGTCTATATTCTCAGGCCATTTTTGGTAAACATTATGTCAGACAACAATCTGACCTATATATAGATATAATAAACTGACCTATCTTTTCACAATAGCAAGACCAGTGTGTGTGTGTGTGTGTGTGTGTGTGTGTGTGTGTGTGTGTGTGTGTGTGACAGAGAGAGAGAGAGAGAGAGAGAGAAAGAGAGAGAGAAAGAGAGAGGGAGAGAGAGAGAGAGAGAGAGAGAGAGAGAGAGAGAGAGAGAGAGAAACAGAGAGATAAGACAGAGACAAAGACAAAGAGACAGAGACAGAGACAGAAAAACACTGGTAAGAATTCAGTCCATGAAGATCAAATATTGGCTGGCCTTGAAATAAACTTAAAAGTTTTTGAAACCAGTAGAGAATCTCAGTCACAAAATTCCCTATTTCAATCACACTGGACCTAGAGAAACAACGTCAGCTCATTAAAAAGAAATTCCATCCTTCCATTCTTGTTTTTGTAAGCTTTCAAATAACATGCATTTTTTTAAAATTAAATTTTATTGTTCAATTAATAAGATTTTATTTTCTCTTCCTCTTTCCTCCCCCTATTTCCTTTGAAAATTAAATGAAACAGAAATGAAACCCTCATAACAAATATGCATGGTCAAGCAAATCGCCATGTCCAAAAATGTGTGCCTCATTTTGCATATTTGGTGCATCATTTCTCTGATGAGATGAGGGTAGCAGGCTTTATTACTCCTCTGGAATCAATAACATGTATTTTTTTCATCTTGCAGATACGACTCAGTAAAATGACTGCTAAGTGGGAACCAATATTTTCCAGTGCTCACTTTCTTACCTAGATATTTCATTTTTTTTATTTTTTAAGCATGTATTTGAGTTCCAAATTCTATCCCACTCCTCTTCCTTTCCTGAGTAAGTAATCAGTTATATGTTATATATGTGCAATTATGGAAAACATTTCCATATTAACCATTTTGTACCAGAAGACTTAAAAGGAAAAAAATGAAAGTGAAAAATAGCATGCTTTAGGCTGCATTCAAACAATATTAGGTTTTTTTTTTTTGTTTTGTTTTGTTTTTCTTGGAGGCAGATAGTATGCTTCATCATCAGTCCCTTGGGTATGTCTTGGATCATGTGTTGCTGAGAATAACTAAATTGTTCACAATTCTTCTGAATAAAATTGCTGTTACTGTGTACAAGATTCTCCTGGTTCTGTTCACTTCACTATGTACCAGTTCCATGAAAGTCCAGGTTTTTCTGAAATCCTCCTCCTCCTCCTTTTCTTGTAGCACAATAATATTCCATTACAATTATATTTCACAGCTCGTCTAGCCATTCCCTGAGTGATGGGTATCCCTTCAATATTCAATTTTTAACCACCACAAAAAAAGCTGCTTTCACAATTTTTGTACAAATTGATCCTTTTCCCTTTTTTCTTTTTTGAAGTCTTTGTGATATAGATCTAGCAGTTGTACTGCTGAATGAAAGGATGTGCAGTTTTATAGCCCTTTTGATGTAGTTCCAAATTGCTTTCCAAAATGATGTTAGATCAGTTCACAACTCCATCAACAATGCATTAGCATCGCAGTTTCCAACATCCCCTCCAACGTAGTCATTTTCTTTTTCTGTCATATTAGCCAAGTGCAAGGTGATACCTCAGCATTGTTTTAATTTGCGTTTCTCTAATCAATAGTGATTTAGAGCTATATAGAGTCTATATGACTAAGCTGGGGTTTGGATGCAGGAAGAGCTGGGTTTAGATCTAGCCAACCTCGTAGGTTGATGATCCTCTTTCCTCCTTCCCAAGGTTGCTGCTGCTACAGCTCTGAAAATAAATTCTTCCCTGCTAGCTTGCTATCCCATTCCTGGTAGAACCACTGAAATTTTGAAACTTGAGTGGGAAAGGTAGGATGGTATATTTGAAAAAAACACTGAATTAGAGTCAAGAAGTTTTGAGTTCAAATCCTGCCTTTGACATTCACTAATTGTATGACTCTGGCCAAGTCCTTTAACCTTTTAAAACTTTAGTTTCCGCATCTATAAAACAAAGGGGCCATACTTGACAGCTGTATAAGGTCAAATACAACTTGAAATTTACAATCTCATATTTGGGTGGGCACTGAAAATCTGATAAGAGGAAGTCATTATTTAATTTACATTTCAAAGGTTAGTAGTAAAAAATGATAACATTTTGATGTCTTCAGCTCTAGGGAATTTGATGTGACTATGGCCTTGAGTATATCACATGACTTTGAGTACCTCTCTGGGTTTTAGTTTCTTTATCTGCAAAATGAGAGGATTGATCCAACAGGTCTTTAAGGTCACATCTAGACTCAAAAGTCTGAGATCCAAACCCTTAGAACTACTAAGCCTCTACTTTCCTAATTCTTTCAAAACAGTAAAATCATTCCTTTCTTTCACTGGAAGGCCTATATCAATTGATGCAAAGAACAAAATTAAGAAAACAATAAGTATAAGTAAAGCAATGGAAAGGGAATGAGCAACAATTTAAAAAATCCTTCACAATGAAAACAGTGAAATTATAATGACTAATTGGTCCCACAAGACATATAAAAAGGCACCTCTCCATCTTGTTTGCAAAATTGTGGAATCCTGCATATGATGTCACACTTTTTGGATGTTTTGTTAGCTTTATTGAACTGCTTTCCCTTCTTTTTTATTTATTATAAAGGATGTTCTCTGGGAAGGGATAGATATCCTTTTTAAAAAGGATATTTCTTTTTCATCTTGATCAACTAAGTCAGTTCAATCTGCTAAGAGTTGGATTAGATCTTGGAAAAGTTAACTTTTTCTTTATTAAAGTTTCTATGTAAGCAATTCCAAAAAGTATGAGAGATGAAAGGGAAAAGATACTTTTTTGATTTCTCAAAACAAAAACTGTCAGTACATTGGGGAAATGCGACCATCATTAAGATTTTCAAGGGAATAAATTGACTGGTAGAGGTATTGGGGTACATCAAAGATGATGGGATAGTGCAACATGGGTTGCAGTCATCTCTGAATGAATTTTAGGCTCAAGCCATCTCCAAATCAAGCATTGGCATTTATCTGGGCATTTACTTGGGGTATGGGATGATGTATGAGTTTCCTTCAGGGAAACAGGCAATGCAGCAAAGTGAAGAGAGGATGTATATAGAGAAGGGAAAAACAATAGAATTAGGTGGAGCAGGAAAATTGGATGATCTCAGAAGAGATGTTACATACATTTTGGACAATTTCAGAAAAATCCCTTTAAGGTCTACATGGAAAATGGTAAAAGACCCTTTTGTTCTAATGAATCCTTGAGTGAATAACAGGATTATTGGGTCTGGGGCAGCTTCTAGACTTGGCTAGAAAAGGTAAAGGGTCCTTTTATTCCAATGAAGTTCTTTGAGAGAAAAGTGACTGGATTATTCAGGTTGGGATTGCAGCTAAGATTTTCAGAAGGAAGAGTCTTATCCCTATCTAAGGGCTAAATTCTAAGGGTTTAGATCTCAATCTTTTGAGTCTGGATGTGACCTTACAGACCTTTTGCATTAATCTTCTCATTTCACAGATAAAGAAACTAAAACCCAGAGAGGTACTCAAAGTCACATGATATTCTCAAAACAGCAGAAACCAGAGTGGGGCTCACATCCTCTGACTCCTGTTCCTATGCTTCACAGAAAATGGGGCCATGAAACTAAGTAATTGGGGAATAGCAAAGCTTATTATGGAGGCTGAATGGAATGGACCAAAGAAGCAAGCTGGCCTTTCAAATATAGGTGCAGATTGTTGTCTATAGAGTCACATGTAATAATTTCATTGGATTTATTTTGCTATCTGTTTTTATTGTAGCTACAAGAGAAGGTTCATTTAACTGGGGGTCAGGATTGGGATCCATCTCCAGAAATTGCTATGATGAAAAAGCAACAGATATCAGAACATTTTAAAGGGAAGTTCATGGGTGAATGCTTGAAGTTTATTAGGTATAGAATGAGGTATATGAATATCTATTTTGTCTTCAGTTTAGATGGATAAACAAACATACAGAGAGTCAGGATGAATGGATAGATAGGTAAAATAGATAGACAGATATTGAGAATAGATGGATGGATAGATAAAGGATGGATGGGTATGGGATGGATGCTAGAGCTCTTTCCCAAATTAACTAAAATCAGAGACATCTTCATTTAGGTACAAAGAGAAAGTGATGAGGTTTAGATTTGGGGAACCCAAATGAAATTAGGGTTTCTGGTGGTCAGCGAGTTAAATGAGATCTAGTGGCAGGTTCAGGGTTCAGGGAATCAAATGGAGGGGTTGGCTCCCCTGCAACCCTTTGGGATTTAGTGCAAGGGTAGGGAGTTTTGGGGAACTCCTTCTGGCAGCATAGAAGCTCCCTGTAAAGGAATTTACAGACCCAAAAACCTGGATTGATAAAAGAGGTTTATTATGGGGATAGGAAGTAAGAGTAAAGTCTGATTAAGGAAATAGGTGAGGGTAAAGAGAAGAGAGCACTGGAAACAGTATTTCAGTAGGCAGAAGCCCTTGGCATGCCAAGCATAGCATAGCATGACATGTTTGGAACCACTTCAAAGAGAGAATTTTAGTTTGGCTCTTTTTATAATGAGACATTTAGCTAAAGGGGACTCATGGGTAGAGTTCCAAGTTGGCTCATCGCTGGGTTTCAGCAAGGGCTAGAATTTGCTTGGTGGGGCTTGAGAAACCTGAGTTTAGAATAGGAGCTGGGACAGCTCAAGTTGGCTCAGATCAGATATGGGGCTGGGACAAGTCCAGATCTCCTATTGGAAGTCAAAGGGATGCTTTTGACCAGGATTTGTGAATCAAAGACCTTAGCTTCCTGGATTGATAATGCTCAGTTAGAAGGGGTTGGGAATCAGAAAGGAATCACACAAATCAATCAGAAAGGAATCGCAAATGCAGTTTCTTACAGGGACCACAACCTGCTTCAAAAGCATCTATTTAATATCTGCAGAGAGAGGCCTAGAAACACCTGTGTCAGGAACCTTCCCCAACCTTTCCCCTTGCTCTTCCCCCCTCTTGAACAAACCCAGGTCACCACGGCCCTGAGGCTGATGATTTCTGAGGAATGTCAAGACCACAGTTCCCAGAACTGATATGGAATAGACAAAACTACGTTGTTCCACCCCGTCCTTGGGCCCCTAACCGTCTCATAATCTGCACCTGGTAAATGTTACAAAAATATTTGACTCATCTATCATGCTACCCAATCCTTATGCATACATGGCATTGCGGTTTTCTGCCTATAAATTCTGTAACTGTAAGCTAATAAACGAGACATGCTTGACCATTGCTTTGAGTAGTCTCCCCTCTCTCTCTAGATCCTGTTCCCGGGCTGTCTTAGCCCCCGCAGGCTTTTGCCTTAATTTCGGTCTATGTCCTTCTTTTTTTGACCCACGTTGAAGACCTGCTGGACAGGTCACACCTGGGACCCATCCCTGCATATTCTCCTGAACCTGGCCAGCTTCCGGCTTATCTGGAATTTAAAAGCAAAAGACCTGAGCCTTTTCATTGGATAGACTAAAACGACGAAACCATCCTTGACCAATGGTCACCAATGTTGTCTGTCTCCCACAGGTCACAGCACTTTCTGTAACTTTAGTAACTTCTTGCATCCCAGGATTCAAGGCTGGGAATAGGGATCATGTGACTTCCTGAAACCTGAGGCCCAAGGTCTAATCTTCCTACTCTGGACATAGGATTCATATGACAATCTCAAATGAGAACTATTTCATCCTATCAGTACTAATCAGATGGATGGATGGATGTACAGACAGACAGACAGAAAAACAGTCAGGATGGATGCATGGCTAGAGATAGAAAAATAGATAGATAAACAAATAGACATGCTAGACAGTCAGGATGTCTGGCTGGTTGGACGGGTAGATAGATAGTTAAGGGTAAAACTTATGATTTAATTGATACAGAGACTCTCAGATGAGGAAACTCCATCTACCAGTTCAGGTTACCACATTCTCTGCAACTTGTAGATTCAAAGACTTGCGTAGATCAGAGCTTCTTAAACTTTTCCCACTCACTTCCTTTTTGGCTTGAGGAATTTTTATGTGATCTCGGGTATATAAGTATATACAATAGGTAAACAAATCAAACATATATTGATAATAAATCATAATTTTGCAAATTCACATTCAGTTATGAGACCTCATATGGGATTGCAAACCATGGTTTTAGAAGTTGGGGCCTAGAGCACTGAGAAATTAAATGAATCATCCACATTGCCAGAATGTGTCAGATACAGAACTGGAAGCCAGATCTTCCTGATCCCATTGGCAGCTTTCTAGTTTAGGATTTCTTAACCTGGAATCCATGATCTTTTTTTTTTTTTCCTTAAACTTTGATAAGTATTTCCATGTAATAGTTTCCTTGTAAAGTAATCCTATATATTTCATTTTATGCATTGAAAAACACTATTCTGAGAAGACATTCATATGTCTTATCAGACACTGGCAAAAAAGTTCATAATGGAAAAAAAGAACATCTGTGCTACCCATTAGTTTAAGAGTGTCTCTTAAGTCTTTCTAAAGAGAGAAATACACTCAGGATAAGCTTTATGAAATGCCGGCTAATAGAAAGAGTAAAGATAATTCAGTTGTTTGTTCTGGGGGAGATGACCCTAAGTGTCCTGGCTGTGAAGAAACCCTGGAACTCTGGAAACTTTGAGTTGGGGGAGCAAAGTGAGGTTGGACTGCATTTGAGTGGAGATGTTTAGTAGACCTGGGGAACAAGAGCCCCCACCTGGTAGCTCCCTGTGGTAACCAACTATTCTTATTAACTAGTTGCTAAACTCAGTTGTTTGCCACAAAAATGTTGTTGAGGGTTTTCAGAGTTCTCTCCATTTCAGGGAGAATATGTGAAGCTCTGATGTTCCCATCCTACTCATACCTCTGCTTCTATGTACTATAATACTACATATCATAAAATGACATATTATAAGCACTACACTAAAAGTGCAATAGGCCAGGAAATTACTTTGCCACTAAAACAATGGCAATTTTAGAAAATGCTCCCCCCCCCCTTTTTTTTTTCAGTTTATTAGAGGAAGGAAAAAACAAAAACAAAAACATTTGTCTTATTTTGAAGCCCAGGTATGGCCTTATATCATTGATATTATGACTTTCCTCAAAGAAGTGAACTTTGAAATATGTTTTAAATGAAAGGAAGCTGACCTAGATTTTGGCCAGGACACAATGGCCTTCTCCAGAACTGACCACAATCTGAAGGAGGGAGGTGAAAAAAAGAATAGTCTATTCGGGATTTATATTTTTGGAGGAGAAAGGATTCATGACTATTGATGAAGTACAGTATGCCAGAGTGGAAGAGGCTCTCAACTTTTATCAGTCATGTCCAATTCTTTGTGGTCCCACTTGGGTTTTCTTGGCAAAGATACTGAAATAGCTTGTTATTTTCTTCTCCAGCATATTTTACAAATGAAGAAACTAAGATAAATAGGATTAATCAACTTGCCCAGGGTCACACAGCAAGGAAGTATCTGAGGTCATATTCGAACTCTGGAAGATGAAGACCCCAGGCTTACATTCTAGCTTGACTACTTACTAACTTTGAGTTAAATCATTTAATTTCTATAGTCCTCAGTTTTTCTAATAAATGAAATAAAGAAATTAGACTAGAAGATCCTTTCTAGCCCTAAAATGATGAGATCAGAGACAATTTGGTGGAGCTTAAAATATAATGTGAATTTTACTGCAGAAGTAGAAGCAAAGATGCTGTCAAAGCAACAAGTCACGTAGCTGGAATTTAGCCACCATATTTTGAACCAATCAATGACAGAAGGAAGATTGGGATAATGTAGCAGATGATATTTCAGAGCCATCTCAAAATTAGATTTCCATTGGAAAGATAAGAGAAATTTATGGAAATATCCAAAGAAGAGCAACAGGCCATTGGACCAGCAGAGGCCCTAAACTAGGCCATGGAGTCATACATTGGAGAAATGGGGAATCTGTGGCAAAGCACAAAAGAATAGCAGCAGGCCAATGGGGCCAAAGTCAGGAAGCAGAGAGGAAAGAACAGAAGCTTACTCACAGATTCCATGCCTCGGGCCTTGGCTAGTGGATTAACCAAAGCTTAAGAGAAAAAATATGTTGGTGCTGAAATGTAGTTTCCAATGAAATAAAATGAAACAAGATTGCTCCTTAAATCAAAGTCTGAACTCCTTTGAAGTGTTTCGTGTTTCTGTTTCTTGGCTGAATCACCAAGTAGTCTAGTATCAGAGAATCACAGGGCTATGAATTTAGAGCTGTAAGGTGACTTTTTTGTGGCCATGAAGCTGCTAAATGTCTGAGGCAAAACAAAACCATTCCTAAGTCCAAGAAAGGTACTTTCTGAACCCTGACCAACAAATCAGTCAATTAAAATCAGCAATAGAAAATGATATGAAATCAACAGCCAAAATGAGCAGCATAAACAATCATGGGCTGGACAGGACAGGGTTAGGGGAAGATGAATAGGGATGAAGTAAAAGGAGTGAAGGTGGATTGATCTGCATCCTGAAGAATGGATAAGTTCATAAGATCATAGAGTCAGAGTTGAAAGGACCTTGGAAACTTTCTAGTTAAATATCTTTTTTTTTTTTTTTTTTTTTTTTTTTTGTAAACACATAAGGAAGCTCAGGTCCAGAGGGTTGTGACTTGTCCAAGGTCACTTAGGTAGAATTTGTATTTAAGCCCAAGTTCTTTGACTATAAATACAAATGTAGTATCTACACCAGAACTGTTTGCTATAATAGTATTGAGGTAGACAATGGGAAACCAAAGGATAGTCCAGGTATGACTAGCAATAAGAGTAATCAGTAATAATAATAAAGCATAGCTAGCATTTACATAGCACCTAATATGTACCAAACACTATAGTAGCTAACGTTTATATAGCTCCTACTATGCACCAGGCTATGTGCTAATCACTCTACAAAAATTCTTTCACCTGATCTTCACAACCACCCTGGGAGATAGATTCCTGTTTTCAGATGAAGAAATGGAGGCAGACAGAGGTGAAGTGATTCACCTCAGATAGCAACAGTTCATATCTGAAGCTGCCTTTGAACTGGTCCAGTGCTCTGTCCACTGGGACGAGGTACCAGGAATACCAAGACAAAATAGAAATCTCGTGATTTCAAGCTGTGACTGAGTTTAGTGTATTTTACAGTGAGCAGACCAGCCTTGATGAATCTGGGACCCAGGATTCCTCCTGAATCCAAGGTCTACACAGGCCAATTCACTTAGTCCTGTTATTTGTACATTTTCCATTGTTTAGCTGTAAGCAACACCTCATTTGGAGTTTTCTTGGCAAAATTTCTGCAGTACGTTGACATTTTCCTCACCTCATTTAATAGGAAACTGAGGCAGACAGGGTTAAGAGACTAGACTAGGATCACACAGCTAATAAGTGTCTGAGGCTGGATTTGAATTCAGGAAAATGACTCTTCCCAATTCCAGGAATGTTCTCTATACATTGTGCCACCTAGCTGCCTTTATTTGTACATAGCAGAAACTTAACAGATGCCTGCTAAAGTTGAATGTGAATGGTGAATAACTTTGGAAGTTTTTTTTTTTTTTTAACCTTCCAATTCCATAAAGCTCAAATGCTGCCTTTTTGAAATCAGAAAGAGATTTAGTATTCATAAAAAAGTTCAAATACATTACATGTCTCCATGTATTTTTTCACATATATATTTTAATAACCCAAATGATTTTTTTTTTTTGCAGAACCAGGATCCAGAGTTTAAAAACACCAACCATGATTGACAACTTCACTAACAATTTCCCAAAAGAACATGGGGGGAGGGGTAGTGATGTTGGTGGGAAGAAGCATGTATATTCTGTTCGCTTTTCATAGCAGCATCTTTGGGAGATCAACCTAGATTTTGGTTCTTTGATCTGTATTTTAGCTGAAAATCTACAAACACTGTATTTTTCAAGACAGAATAACTGATGAAAGGCTCTGTATTGCAAGTACATGAAGCCCTTTAGCAAATACTTAGAAAATCAGATTTGCTCTGGTGAGACTGACATTAAAATATTCTGAGAGTGTGCTAAGATGAAGCGTCCTCTAAATGCTCACGACTGTCCATAGCTTAAGGGCTACCTAGACTTCCACTCCCACAGATATGATGTCATTGCCTCTCCCTTCCCTCTGAGAGGAAACTGTGGCATTTAAAAATAATTGTAAAGGGAGCTGGTGTTTGACTAATAATTCCAGGAATCGGGAAAGAAATATACTACTTGGAGAACCATGAGCTGGCTTCCTTTTGAGAAGGATGAAAAAGTTCAGTTGGAATTCTCCATTTTATCTTACCTTAAATGAACTCTTTTGAGGACATGTCTGTTTAAAGATCTTCTCTCCAGAAACCTCAAATATTGACTAAGGAAGACCAGCAGGTATGTGTTCCTTGTCGATAGATGTTTAGAGAGGGAGCAGCTTCTGGCTTATTCTTTGTCTTTTGATTATCCCTGAATCTGTCCAGCAGGTAGGCAATCACAGGGGCTACAGTAGATAAGGCCCTGGGCAATTCATGTAACCTGTCTCAGTTTTTTCATCTATAAAATGATACTAATAATAATAACAATAATATTAATAATTGTAATGCCAGAGAAATTGAGAAATGTAAGACAGACATTGGTTTTTAATTTTTTAATGTGGAAAGTTTAGACTAGTCAACTGAATGAAACTCATGTTGAAAATCATTTGGCCCAGAAGAACTGTGGCCAGGAACTTATATAGGGTTTTAGCTAACTAGGGTTTGGAAACAGAATACATAACCTGAATATACAATCTTATAGGGGAAACAAAGGCAGATAAGGGGGGGGGCAAGGATGCTGAGTGGGTGGGCAAACCATAATTCCAGGAAAGGAGCCTAACTTAATCCTGACAGGATAGGGGTTAAGGTGAGAAGGTCCAGGACAGGAGACAGTGAGGCGAGGGGCAATACTCAAAAGGAAGGGGAATTATCCCATCAAGGACTGAGATAAAGCACCTGGAGTTTATGACTCAATGGTATGTCTAGGTTTTTCCTGACTCAATTCTCCCAGTCCTAATGACAAGGAAGGGGGTTGGCCATAATCATTTTATTCAGGGTATAATATAATATCTATTTACAGGGTTATTGGAAGAATTATGAAAAAATATAGAAAAACATAAGATATAATATAAAATACACAATAAAATATAACATGTAAAGATAGATTTCATAAACCTTAACTATAATATATAATTACTAGATATTATTGTTACAGGCCCAGAGGCAGCACTTACTTAGCTACTGCTTCTAGTAAATGGACTGTGCCAAGGCCCCTTCTCCTGAAGCAAATTGCTTTGGCACCTCATAAAAAATGGAGTATGTGTATATACCAAGCTTAAACTAGAAAGATGTCTCACAATAGTTTACGTGTCTATTTTGAGAGATTGGTTTTAGTCTTTGTGGTTTCATCATCTGTATCCCAAAACCGGAAGAAATGAAAAGCATACAGGATTTGGAGCTGGAGGACCTCCCTTCCAGTGTTGGGTTGGCCACTTATTACCTGTGTGACACTGGTCCAGTCATATTCTCTGTGAACCTCATATTCTTCATCTGTAAAATGGGGAGATACTGGGATAACTTCCAACAGCCTTGGCTGTTCTAAATTTTGGATCCTGTAGCCAAGGAAGTTATGATCTTTCAACCTCAATCAATAAATAGATTTGTCTACTTAACAATGAAGTACATTCTTAAAAAAAACCCACCATTCTTCTGTTCATATTTATACCCTTGTCATTGTCCCTGATTCTCTTCTCTCCTCTTTCCCCTCCCAGAAATTCAACTGCAAAATTTTATCAGTTTTATTACCACTGTACATGTCATATCTATACCCTGCCCCCTCACAGGGCTCCCACCCTAGTTCAGGCCCTCAGCATCTCTCTCCTGGACAACTGCAATGGCTCCTAAGTAGTCTCCCTGCTTCTAGCTTCCTTCCTCCTTCACTCAACCTTCACAAAGCTGATAAACTTGCCTTCTTAAAACCGAGATTCAACTGTGTCACTTGCTTGCTCAAAAATCTGTGGCTTCCAATTGCCCCAGGATAAAATGACAAAATCCTCACTGGCTCCTGCCTCTCTTTCTGGGATTAGTTCATAATTGTCATCCTTCCCTTCCTGTTCACATTGGCCTCTTTGCTATTCCCCAGAAGGACATTCCATCACTGGCTGCTGTTTTTCCATTTCAAATTACTAGAAGTTTTTGATGCCCACAAGGTGCCTCCTTGAGGAGGTGCTCTGCTCTGACCCCGTCGTTGATTGTTCAAAAAGAATGACAATCTGGTACCGTATAGGTCTAAATTCTCTCCCCCTGTTGAAATTCATTGATATTTACTTTCTATACTCTGCATACTATCTTTTGCCTTTCTTTGTATCTCTCATGCTTAGCACAGTGCCTGACATTTTGAAGATCCTTAACAAAAACTTACTGATTAATTGAATCTGGAGTTAGAAAGAGCTGAGTTCAAATCCAGCTTCAGATACTTTTTAGCTTTGTGATCCTGGACAGGTCATTTAACGTGTCTCTCCCAGTTTTCTCATTTGTAAAATGGGGATGAATTATAACATCTATAGATGTAAGGATAAAATAGTATTTGTAAAGTGTTTCATAAACCTTAAAGCATTATGTCAATGCTAGTTGTTATATATGTATATATCTATATCTATATATGTAATTATATATAATACAACTTAGGAGATTGTAAGCTCAGTGTGAGCAGATATTATTTCATTTTTTATTTCATAAACTTTACTCCTAATACAGTATTTGATATGTACTGTAGTAGGAGTGGTGGGCAGCAGGATGATGCAGTGGATAGAACTACTGATCTGGAGTCAGAAAGACCTGAGTTCAAATATGTCAGACATTTACCAGTTGTGCAACCCTGAACAAGTCATTTCACTCTGTTTGCCTCAGCCTACTCAATGATAAAATAAGCTAGTGAAGGAAATGGCAAACCAGTCTGGTATCTTTGCCAAGAACCCCCCAAATTGGGTCATAAAGACCCAAAACAAAGAAACTCAGCTCTTCCTAATTCTAAGTTGTCAATCAGTCAATCAGTAAGTTTTTGTTAAGAACCTACAAAGTGCCAGGCACTGAGCTAAGCATGAGAGATATAAAGAAAGGCAAAAGACAGTCACAGATGTGACTGAAATGACTGAAATGACAATAGCTCGATAAACATTTATTAAGGGAACTCTTTGGGAGTTTGCATGGTTTCATTCATATCTCCAGAGTCTGGCACAGAGCAGGAGCCTGATACTTGGGAACTGAATTGAGTTGTCTGGCACGTGTAGTCTCTCTGACCAGAAGCTATCCAGAAAGTAATCGGCAACTATCCTAATTCTGAGTGATGGTATTGTGGGAGGAGAGACTGTGATGTGTGTGTGTGTGAGAGAGAGACAGAGAGACAGAGAGACAGAGAGGGAGATACCGAGCAAGAAATAGAGACAGGCAGAGAGACATAGAGATAAAAGAGATAGAGACACAAAGAGAGACAGAGAGGAAGAGAAAGACAGACAGAGAGGGCGAGAGAGAGAAAGAAATAGAGACTGAAACAGATTTTTGGGGCTGTTTGCCTCTCAAAGACAGACTCCTGTGATGATTTCCTTGCTCCCATGCTCTGGCTGGACCACAAATCTGCTTTCCCCTTGTTCTGGCTTATCAGTTACTTCCTCCTTCACTGACCTTCATCCTGGCTGTGCTCAGTCCTGACCTGATATCTGGCTTCTAGCCTGACCCTTGGGGCTCAGCCTGGTGTGCTGCTGATTCCCACTAGGCAGGAATTGATTTCTTGCTCTCCATCCCCTTTCAGTTCTCTAGTTCAGGCCTCAGTGCAGACAGAACAAGGCAGGGGGATGTGGTAGCACCCCAAACAAAACTGGTATCTGGTAACCCCCAGGATTTATAACACAGTCATACAGAATCAGGGAAGTCCCTGGTAGCTCACAGGCCTCCTACTTTTACCCCTGCTCTGCATGTGACTCCAAGCTCAGACCAGGCAAGCATCAATTGCTTAGTATTTATCAAATGTCTGCTCTGTTCTAGGTATCTTGTCACGTGCTGTGGATACAAGTTCAAAGAATAAAACCATCACTCCTTGCAATGAACTTATATTCTAAGAGGGAGAAACAAGTAGACATGCAAATATATGTAGTATCAAGTGAATAAATACAATATATACAATGAGGGATTTCTCCAGACCCACGATTCTTAATAGAAAATAAGGAGGTCCAATGAAGACCTATTATATAGACTTCATACCAATGGAGCATTTCTATCAATACTCTTCTTATTCTTGTTTATTTGTAGCAATTTTCTCTGCAAGAGGGTACTTGAGCCTTTTGGGTGCCTGGTAGTCTGATGAAGTCTATGGAACTATTGTCAGAATAATGTTTTGAATTGTATAAAATAAATACACAGGATTACAAAGGAAACCAGAGGTTAATGAAGCAAAATGTACAATCTCCCCTCACCACATTCCCCTGAAATTTACCCACAGATCTGTTGGGGGGGGGTAGTGGTGAGGATAATCTGGTCTATCTGCCACACTTTGCAGATTCTTGCTCTGCTGAAAATTGGGGGCTGCCTCGGATTATTGATTTCTAGCTCCTTTTCTTCCTCGTTCAGTCTACCAGAATTCATCTTCATTAGAAAAATGAGCATCTTACCAAATCTGCCTCTTGTTTGGACCCTCTTCCAGATGTTAATGTTTGGGTTGCTGTCAGTGACTCCATTTCTCTATCTCTTCTCAAATCACTAAGGTCTCCAAACCTTATTAATTGCAGGGTTATTGATGTTGTTGTTGTTTTTATGGAGCAGAGGAACATTTTGGTGGCAAACCATTAGTCATTCCTCCTTGGATCCAACTTATTCATCTGAGCGGTTACCAGAAAACCTATTTCAATAAAGTCTCAACGTTGCAGTCTGGAAATTGTTCAGTATTTATGTGGGGAATGTTCTTTATTGTTTATATGGAGACGATTTCCCACTGCTTCTGGAGAATATAGAGATAAGGAAAGAAGGATCATTATTTATTTATTTTTATCATTGCGATAACTGGGACATGATCACCAGGACTGAAAATTCAGAAGGCACCACTAAATTTGTTCTTAGGCGTGCCTCCTCCCCTGCTAGTGGGGTAGACTTCCTTCCTCTTTAGCAGTTTGGAACCTTCACAGTGTCCTTGATCATCTTTCTCCTGTTGTTTGTGCCGGACCAATTACCAATCTGCAGCAATGAGTAGTGTGGCTTTGATAATAAATAATAAACGCTGAATGATTTATTTTTATCCATTTTTATTCAGCCTATGATGCAACTCAAACCAGAATCTCTTTTATAATAGCTCTGACAATGTGAACTAAGGAACCGGAACAGCATAAATCAAGTGTTTTAGACTTCATCCCTCACTGCTTCGGACCTCTGACCTAAATGGATCTAAAATTGGGCAAGTGGAGTTCACAGATTAGCTGAGAAGATGAAATGGACCAAACTCTTATTCATAACAAAAGGAGGTTATGACTTAAGCAGAACTTGCTCCACTTTTTGTAGCAGGGTTGGACATAAATATCATGGTGTTGCAGAGATGAATTCAACCGTGAGCATTTTGGGGCTTGAAATATAGCAGCAGAATTCATAACTGCTGGTGTGGGGGAACTGAGTGTTTGAACTACTCCAAGGATATAGAGGTCAGAGAAACTTTGAAGCAAAATGGAAAAATGTAGATTATTTTCTTAACCATTCTCCAAATGCCCTACATATACTATATGTGTTCCCCAAATACCCAAGACCTTAAAGCAGAAAATTGTAATTATAAACATATTTTCATGGAACCTCTCTTTACTTGGGATGGAACACCAATGTTCTGTGGAGACCATTAACCTATGTGATGTTGGCTGGGTCACTTAGCATTTCTGGGTCTCATTTTTGCCATAAAATAAGTAAATCGAGACTTCTGAGATAACGTCTGGTCCAGTAATAACTTTGGCCCAGTAATTTTACTTCTATGGACAAACTCCTCATCTTTAAAATGAATGAGTTGGACTATTTTATGGGTCAAGAACCACAGTTCCACAATCCTATGAGGTACAGCAGATCCCTCTTTAATCCCACTCATTTTGTGTCACGCATTCCCCAAACATCTTCCTGAGCCAACTATTCTGGATTGTGCATGCCAAGGAATTTTTTCATTTCTAGGACAAACAGAAAGGGTAAAAAATGGCTAACCAGGTAGCAGGTCTGAGGTAATGGTTCTCTATTTATAGGACACTATTGTCAAAGGCTTCTTTTAGGATACCACTGAAACCCTGAATGGTGTTCGGACAACAAAACAGCCTTGGCCCATGAAGAGGCCTTGAATAAGCCTTCAGGACCCAGAACAGGGGCAGCAGCATGGGCAGGGTAGCATTAGTCTCTGGAGCATCTTTAAAGGAAGGTGATGAAGAACTGGTTTGGAAAATCACCAGATGACTCAATTGGAGTTGGAGGAGGGACCCACACATTCCCTGCCTCATTCCTACTTCATGAGGTAATCTTTCCCTTGTAGAAATGTTATTCCTGCTATAAAAGGAATCAGAATGATGTGGGCATAATCACATGTACTCTAACTTTCCCTCAACACAGTGGGAATCATTTAAACATCAAACATTCATTAAATTTAGAAGTCACCCAATCTCTCTGAGCATTGGCTTTCTTGAATGAAAAATGAGTGGTTAGATTAAATGACATGAAAAATTCCTTTGAGTTCTTGATCTATCATTTTAGGATTATGTTCTAGGTAGGCACTGTTCTAGGTGCTGAAGATACATGTACAAAGAATTATAAAAAAATTCCTACTTACAAAATATTTCCATTCTGATGACTCCTTGATTTTCAGAATTCTACTTTAAAATTCTGGCTTTAACTTTCTATTCCCTTCTTCCCAGATTTCTTTCCGGATTTTTTATTTTTTAAAAGAAAGAGAACTAACACAAATTCTAGCTATTCACATCTATTGGTAGCAGCCAAGGCTATAAGAGAAACTAGAAATTAGAAAACAACAAAGCAAACATTGGTGAATCTAGTCAAATGAACTCACTCAGACCTCTCCTGGGTGATATTATGGGATATGGCTCTGTCTGGGATGTTTCCTAAAGGAGGTTTGGAGAACCATGATTGTTGGGAAATGAATATTCCATACATATTTACTATATGTTCAAGATTTTTGTTTTTTCTTTTATAATTTTTTTTATTGATAACTTGTCTTTTATAAATCACTCTCCTTGGGAGGAGTCTTGAGTAATGACTGGCTCTTAGGAACTGTAGGAGGTAAGTGTTAAGAACATGGCCAAAAAGAGTGGGTCAAGGAGAATAGAAGGAGAAAGACAGGGAAAACTCCCAAGCTGGAGACATCTAAGAAGGAACTAGAAATCTGCTGCAGGTTTGAAGCTCATGGTAAGAACTCTAGAGGAGGCTGAAAGGAAGGGACTTTCTCACCTAGGGAATATAGTGTGTGTGTGAGTGTGTGTGTGTGTGTGTGTGTGTGTGTGTGTGTGTGTGTGTGTGTGAGAGAGAGAGAGAGAGAGAGAGAGAGAGAGAGAGAGAGAGAGACAGAGAGAGACAGAGAGAGAGAGAGAGACAGAGAGAGAGACAGAGAGAGAGAGAGAGAGAGAGAGAGAGAGAGAGAGAGAGAGAGAGAGAGAGAGAGACAGAGACAGAGAGAGAGAGAGAGAGAATGAGAAAAAAGAGACAGAAAGAGGGAAAGAGATATAGAAAGACAAACAGAAAGACAGAGACAGAGAAAGAGAGAAAGAGATAGACACAGAGAGAGACAGAGACAGAGACATAGAGAGGGACATGCACACAGAGACCGAGACAGAGAGAAAGAGATAAACAGAAATAGGGAAACAGAGAGATTTTGATAGGTTTGGGGAAGGAGACTGGAGAAGGGGTAAGACAAAAAACAGAGATGCCAAACTCAATGTAAATCAATTAGAAATTTGGAGCTGGATCAAGTCCAGACAAGTCTTACCAGTTCTTATCTGAAGGCCAGATCTGCAAAAAAAGTTTTAAATGAGAAAATGAGAAAAAAGAAGGTTCAAATCCATCTAAGTAATTTCAAACACTTTCTTATCCTGTTAAGCTTTCTTTGTCTATAAATTTAACCCTGTAACTGTTTCCCTATAGTGCTTAGATAGAAATACTCTAAGAAATCTGTAAGGACTTGTAATTACATGGCTCTCAGCATATGGAATATATAATTTGTTTATAAAATGTGGACCTCAGCATGGATTGCAACCCTGTGTGATTTAGTAGCTAACCCTAGAGAGTTGCTTGCTACACAGGGAGTTAAATGACACAGCTTCTAAGAGTTAGAAGTAAGAATTTAAATCTATGATTTTTCTAGGCCAGGCAGCCTCCATCTGTCAGAAATAAATACTCACTACTTAAACGGCTCTGTGATCTCACTGATTTGGTCGTTTTGTCTGATGTGGATAACAATCTCTCTCTACCTGCCTATCCTGCCTGGCTCTTGACTATTGTCCTTTCCTAAAGTAGTCTAACACTGCATTAGATCTTTGAGCTGTCATGTCAGACTCTTGAATTTGCAGATCACTAAAACAGATCTTTTTCACAAGAACTCATCTCGCCTAAATACCCTCATCTACACTTGTATCTTTCATAATCAGGGCATAGAATTCCTTATTTATTTTTAAATGAAATCTTTAAGAAAATCAAATGGGTTTGATTACCTTAGTAAAAAAAAAAATCTATGAGTTCATGGTCAATTCATAATCAAGCTCATTGGTTCATTTGTTCTCTACTTGGAAAAGCCACTATCTTAGAACTGAACCTTTTTGATGATCAGATGTTATTTTCTCTGGAGTAATGAATATATTGTTCACAAACCACAATCTTCCAACTCGCAAACCCTATACTAGAAGATGGCAGTTTGGCTTATGGGAAAAGCAGTGGACTTGGATTCAGGAGACCTATAGTTAAACCCTACCTCAGATAATAGATATATGATGGCCTTTCTCAATGCTTCAATCTCTTCCTCTGTAATTAGGAGCTGCAATATTTGTAATCTCTACTACATAGGATTGCTGTGAGAAAAGTGATAGGCAAAATTGAAAATGCTATATAAATTTAAGCCACTATCATCAATACTTAAATCCTTAGAAAGGCTTCAGTCAACAAGATGTTTTGCTTTGGCTTAATAGAGGGGAAGGTCTAGACTATGCAAACTAGAAGGTGTCTTATAAATTACATGAAATCACATAAAATGTCTACAAAGACTTTTCAAAACTAAAATATCAGCTCTTTTCACTGGCCAAGCAGAGGTTAGACTAGGTGATTTCCAAAGCCTCTTTAAACTTTAAAAGCCCAGGACCTCTAAATCTTATTAGTAAGAAGGCTTCCATTTGGTCCTTCTGCTGATGATAACAACTGAGAACTTCTCAGATTTTTTGCAAAATACTGAGACTTGGCTATGATTCAGCCTAGCCTTGGAATTTTATTTTTACTTCCAATATAATACAAGGCTAAGCTCAAACATAGTTAGAAAGAGCTTTCATGGTACTGAATTAAATATTGACTTGTGTTGCAACCTGTTGGATTCATCTATTACTGGTTTTCCCAGTATCTGTAACTGTGTCTTACATTTCTCTTATATCCTTCTTAGTGACTGGCATATATATTGAATGAATAAAAGCCTTCAGATATATAAAAGTCTACAAACTTACCCAAACCCCCTATATTTGAATAGCTAATTAAATTCCTAAAATGCTGATATATTTAGTAAATTTTTGAACTTTATGAAAATGTTTAAATTAAAGGACTGTACTTGTAATCCTACTCTTCAAATCATCCAGAGAATACGTATGACTGCTTTTATTTTATTTGACTGCACAAGAAACAGCCAAATAAGAGGACCTTCTTTATCCAATAGTCTGAGAAAATGGCATTATGAAACTATCACACATTTATTGCATTGTTACAGGGCATCCTTGTTAAAATTAAAAATGTATTATTTAAAATTTATAAAACTACATAAGTATAAAGGAAACATAATTAAATTTCAGGCCTATGTGAACAGATGCTGAGTGAAGTGAGTAGAACCAGGAGAACATTGTAACAAGATTCTGTGGTGATTAACTGTGATGGATTTGGCCCTTCTCAATCATGTGGTGATTCAAGGCAATTTCAATAGACTTGGTTTGGAAAATGCTAGTCACATACTGAGAGAGAACTATGGAGACCAATTGTGTATTGAAGCATAGTATTTTTAGTTTTTTGTTTGTTTTTTTCTTTCTCATGTTTCCCCCCACACACTTACTCTGATTTTTCTTGCATAACATGACAAATATGGAACTATGTTGAAAAGGATTGCATATATTTAATTTATATCAAATTACCTGCTATCTTGGAAGGGGGGGGAGGTAGAAAAACTTAGATCCCAAAGTTTTACAAAAATGAATGCAAAAACTATCTTTACATGTGTTTAGAAAAATAAAATACTATTGAGAAAAAATAAAATTTCAAATGATTTTTTTTTTGGAAAGTATGTTGTTCTTATGTTTCTGAAGTTACTAAAGCTTAAAACTTTAAACTAAAACTTAAAAGATTTTTAGGGGGGCAGCTAGGTGGTGCAGTGGATAGAGCGCCAGCCCTGAATTCAGGAGGACCTGACTTCAAATCTGGTCTCAGACACTTAACACTTCCTAGCTGTGTGACCCTGGGCAAGTCACTTAAGCCCAGCCTCAGGGAAAAAAAAAAAAAAAAGACTTTTAGGACACTCTGCATCTTAGGGTGAAAAAAGCAGACTTGAGAATTGGCAACTCGTAATACCAGTTGATATGAATGTGTTTTTGCCATAGTCAATAAAGAGAATGAACTTTGTCTCCAAATATAATAACCAACAACATGCTTGGTCTTCAATGAGCTGCCACTGAAGATTTTTGTGAAGTACTAGGTATTCTCTGGGAATGACTTGATTTGTACCAGCTACTGATCTGAAATGGCCTTCCAGTTACTCATGTCCAGTGTAATTGAACCTAAGAATTATTAGCATTGATTTACAAATAGCAGAATGGAGATTTGTCAGTCATCCACCCATGTCCAAAGTTCTGAAAATCACCTACCTTAAATAACCAATGTTCTTTCCATTTCATATTTAGGTCTGAAGTCAAATCAATAGAAATCAATCAAGATATAGGCCTTCTGAAATAACCTCTTCCCAGCTTACCTTCTCTAAAAAGGCAAAAGACTGGTTCCATTGCTTCCAATATTTCCTATGTCTGCATGGATAAATAGAGAAAGCAAGGATCTCTTAGCTGTCAGGAGATTCAAGTATAAACAAGGAAGACGGTTCCTGACCTCAAGGAGCTTATAATTTTAATGGGAGAAGATAACATATAAAGAAGACCTGGAAAGGAAGATGGTAAATGATGAATATGGGGGCTTGATTCAGGGTCCCAGGGGTGATGTCCAAAGACCCAAGGCAAGAGGGGATGAAGATAATGGCTGGGTTATAGGAAGCATGGTGTCAAGAAAGCCATTCACTTTCTCTCCAACACTTTTCAGCTTTAATTCTATGATGCCAAGAATTCCTCAAATTTTGAACTGTGATTAAGACTACATGGAAAGGTAATCACTGGCTGAGAAGACAGGAAAAGATAATGATGAATGTTGGAGAGGATGTGGGAAATCTAGGACACCACAACATTGATGGTGGAACTGTGAACGGATTCAGCCATTCTGGAGAGCAATTTGGAACTGTACCCAAAGTGCTATAAAACTGTGTATACCCTCTGATCCAGCAGTGTTTCTACTGGGTTTGTATCCCAAAGAGATCTTAAAGGAGGCAAAAGGACCCACATGAGTAAAAATATTTTTGGCAGCCCTTTTTGTAGCCCAAATGAGTGGGTGCTCATTAGTTGAGGAATGGCTGAATAGATTATGATATATGAATGTTATGGAATATAATTGTTCTATAACAAATGATTAGCAGGATGGTTTCAGAGAGGTCTGGAGAGACAGGAACCTTTGCTGAGTGAAGTGAGTAGAACCAAGGGAACATTGTACACAACAAGATTATACAATGACCAATTCTGATGGACATGGCTCTTTTCAACAGTGAGGTGATTCAGGTCAGTTCCAATGAACTGGGGATGGAGAGAACCATCTGCACCCAGAGAGCATTATGGGGACTGAAAGCTTATCACAACATAAAATTTTCCTTTTGTTACTGTCGTTGTTGTTTGCTTGCATTTTGTTTTCTTTCTCATTTTTTTTCCTTTTTGATCTGATTTTTCTTGTGCAGCATAATTGTAGAAATATGTAGAACAGAACTGCACATATTTAACATATATTGGATTACTTGCTGTCTAAGGGAGGAAATGGAGGGGGGAAGGACAGAGAAGAAAATCTGGAATACAAGGTTTTGCAAGGGTAAATGTTGAAAACTATGCATGTATTTTGAAGATAAAAAGCTTTTTTTTAAGAGGGTCAAAGAAAAACATTTAAAAATTAATAAAAACAATAATGAGAAAGAGAAAAAAATTTAAAAATAAAAAGAAAGGTAATCACTATGGTCATGTCTCTACTCAGCCTCTCCTTGCTCTTTTCCAAAAATGTAAACTTCTTTCTTGCTCTGGATTGTACAAGTGGTTAGAAAGATGATAAAACTATAGTTGTAGACATGCTAATGAAATGATTTGGGGAGCCCAGGAGTTGATAATGGACAATCATAGAGGCAACCAACTCATCAGGAAGGAGGTTTATCTGTGGCATTTTTGCAACCATACTTAACCTACTCATTTCTTTGAGAAGTCAATGGAAACTCATGAAAGCAGGCCAGAGAGGGGAGAATGAGATAGCACAAAAACATTTCATCTCTTAATTCCTCTATATGTCAGCCTCACTTCCCAATTTTATTTATTATAAAATTAAATTATTAGACTATATATACACATCTCAACTCCAAGAACTTGGATTCACCATATAAGATTGTTGCATATAGCAGGCACTTAACTGATATTTGATCAAGTTGAAGAGCTATCACCAAATGGAAATAGAGCTTTTTGGGAAAACAAAGTGAGGAGATTCCCAAAAATGGTTGAATAGCTAATATTATGCAATGAATTGTAAAAACTGAAGTATTGATATGGCTACTAGTTCAGTTCTTTATTTTTTAATTGTAAGTCTCTCCCCCAAAGTCACTCAAAGGAAAACCTGAATTTAGGGGTCAAGTAGCTGCAGCACAAGAAATAGACTGAGTCATCCTCCATACAGTCCTGCTTCCTGTAGCTATGACTTGTCTTAGCCTGGAATTTCTTCTTTGTCATCCTTTGATTTTTTTGAAGAATGCTCTCTGAAACCGAGCTTCCTCCCTTCAATGTTACCAATGATCTTAATGGCCAAAATGGACTTTTCTCATTCCTCACATCCTGCTTCATTTAAAAGTATTGGTCACCCCAGTTCAAATGGTCTTATGATGAAGAAATCCATCTGCCTCCAGAGAAAAGGCTGTGAGAACTTAGTGTTGATCACAATATAGTATTTTCACTTTTGTTGTTTGCTTGCTTTTGGATTTCTCTCTCATTTTTTCCCTTTCTGACCTAATTTTCCTTGTGCAGCATGATATTTGTGGAAATCTGTATAGGAGAATTGTACACATTTAACAAATATTGGATTACTTGCTGTCTAGGGGAGGGGATGGGGAGAAGAAAAGGAAAAAAATTAGAACACAAGATTTTGTAAGGGGGTTTGAGCCACAGATTTCTGAGCATTGACTGTAATAGATTTCGGAGTGGGTGGAGGTTAGGGTAGCTTGATTTAGTCGACCAGGAATCAGCTTTTAACCCTAGAGAGGGGATAGCTCATGTGTGAAGGACATCCTCTGATGAAATATGCATTCGAATTGGAAGTTCTATAGGTAGAAAGATACCACATTCTTTGTAGCAACAGTTTTCAATTAAAACCAATTATCAGCAGACATATTATTAATGATCGATAGACATAAATATTTATTACTACTAAAACCTCAACAGACTATGCGTTTATATTTCTGAATGAGGAAAAGTATCCATGTATATATTTTGAAAACAAAAAGCTTTAATTAAAAAAAAATTAAGTGTTAAACAAAACAAAAATAATTAAATAAAAAAGTGGCCATAGAGAGGTCAGGCTGTTCTGAGGGTCAGCAATTTGGCCTCAGATGCTTATGAGCTCTGTGATCTTGGACACGTCATTTAATCTTTGCACACCTCAAAGGAAAAATGAAGATGCTTGTTGTGATACAGGAGCTGCCTGCCAGTGGCTGCTGGAG
Source organism: Sminthopsis crassicaudata (assembly GCF_048593235.1). Lineage (NCBI taxonomy): Eukaryota > Metazoa > Chordata > Mammalia > Dasyuromorphia > Dasyuridae > Sminthopsis > Sminthopsis crassicaudata. The sequence continues at coordinate 50,669,882 of NC_133621.1, forward strand.
ATCTAACTCAGACCTGTAGAATGGATCTCTTCATTGAGAGGAGGAGGAGGAGGATGATATGAGGAGACCAAGAGGCAATTGCTGTTCTCTGACCTCCCTACTGAGAAGCAATTGCATTTTATGACCTCTCTCCTCCTCCCTCTGCCTCCAATTTATTTAATTCCCAATCCACAAGGAACATCTGCTTAAGTAAAGGCTACTTTGCAACTCCTTCAAGTGTTATGATCCACAGCTGTGGAAGCTCTGACCCTTCACCTAGGCATGGTCCTTAATAGATGCTGGTAACACCTTCCTTGCAGGGTTGTTGTGAGGGTCAAATGAGATATTTGCAACGTACTTTGTAAACTTTAAAGCACCACATACATGCTAATTCATTATTAGCATTATTATGATCTTTCCTGAGTTTTCATGACACTACTTTCTCCCATTTTTCCTTCTATCTGACAGTTTATCATTCATTCTCAGGCTTCCTAATGGTGATTATTCTCCATAGCTTCTCTCTATTCTTCCTTTTGTTGTTCTCATCATGTCCCATGAACTTATAACTCGATGTTCATATTCTCAGATCCAGCTTCTTTGCCCTTGAGCTTCGGTCCCTCAACATCAGCTCTCTATTGGACATTTCAAACTGGATGCTTCAGAGACATTTTAAATTTTAACATGTCTCAAGCAGAATTCATTTTCTTTCCTCTCAGATGCTCCTCTCTTCCAAGCTTACCTATTTCTGTTGAAGACATCACCATTTTTCCAGTTTCCCAAGATTGTAAACTTAGCATTATCTTCAGTTATTCTTTCTTGCTCAGTCTATGTAGCCAATTGGTTTTCAAATCTTGCTGTTTATTCTTCCCCAACATCTGTCACATATGATCCCTTCTTTATATAGCCACCACTCTAGTTCAGCTCTCTTATCTGGCCTATTGCAATGAATTCTTAATTGGCTTATCTTGTATTTCCCTATTCCAATATACGTACCCTATAACTCCCCAAATGATATTCCTTAAGCCCAGATCTGACTCTGTCATTCTGCTACTCAATCAACTCCAGTGGCTCTTTGGCGTGAATGCTTGTAAATTTAAATTTTTGCTTTTTAAAACCATTCTCAATCTGGCTTTAACCTACTTTTTCAGTCTCATTGGACCTTATTATCACTTTCTATAGTCCAGTTTAACTAGCCTTCTCTGCAACAGATATCACCTAAAAACTAGAAAACATTCCTTCTTTACCTTATCTCCCAGATTTTATTTTCAAGAGTAAGTAGAATCTTCTCCATGAAACCTACCTTGAACCCATTGTGACTAGTGCCTTCTCTTTAATAGTTCCTTGAAGATAGTACTGTTGTGTGGGATGTAGAAGACCCTTATCCAAAATGACTACTCAGAGATCACTCAGTAGAAAGCAGAAAGGTTGTTTATTAAAACCTCTGGAGGATGAGCCCTTCTATCACGAGATAAGGGAAAAAGAGAAAACTAGTGGTAGGAGGGCTAAAGAAGTAGTAAAGATACACAGCTTTTATACAAGAGATTATATCACAAGTAAGAGAGCATTAATCACTTGATTTCTAGGAAACAGAAAATCAGGCCTTCAGGCTTCAGATATAGCTGGCCAAGGCTCGAGTACATAGGGCCTGCACATATTGTACAGGTCATAGGGGAACCACAGAAATAATGAAAATAAAATACAGAAAAAGAATTCACACATTCCTGTAAGTTCTTCACCTTATCTCTATTCCACACACTGTTATTATTTTGTTAGCTGTATTCTTAGTGACTGGTAAGTAGGAGGTGCATAATAAATGGTTGATGTCTTAGCTTCCAAATGCCAGATTTCCTAGGTTTGTCCTAGAACTCCATTAACTTTTATTTTTCTTCCATCAATTGATTTTGAATCCTTTTGAGCTCAAACTATCTCTGGTTTAAAAACAAAGAATACTTCTTCCCAAATGGCCTCCTCCATGGTTCTCATGCAGTTATTCATGCATGTAGTCATGTTTATGCCATAACTTTAAATGCCATAAGAACTGGAGTCAGTTCAGAGGAGTTTGATCCAAGGCAGGGGCAGATAGGTAGCACAATGGATAGAGTACCAGCCTTGAAGTCAGGAGGACCTGAGTTCAAATCTGATCTCAGACATTTAACTCTTCCTAGCTGTGTGACCCTGGGCATGTCACTTGACCCCAATTGCCTCAGCAAAAAAAACCAAACCAAAAAACCACATGGAACTCATGTAAAACTCCTGAGTTTTTATTTTAAAAATTGATATTCTCAAATTTAGTTTAAAAAGCTTAATTGCATGGCCTTTTAATTTGGTCTATGAGCCGAATGAGTGCTTTTAAAAGAGTTTTTTAAAAAGAGTTCAAACTTTAAATCAAACTTCTCTATGTTGATAGAAAGATCTCTTTGGCCTAGTTCATTACAGTACTGACTTACCTATGTGCTAAAGTGGGTGTTCAACAAAGAACAATTTTCCTAAAATGTCTTATAAAATAGTTTTGATCAGCATTCATTAATCCCTGTTCCCTCATTCCTAAGCAAAATTGATATTCTTAATGTCTATGGGGAAAAAAAAAAAAATTTCTTCTCCCTAGGCAGGGAGCCCAGAATTGCCTTTCTTGCCCTGAAGGGAAGTTACATTTCCTGTTTTCTCTTGGTGACTCAAGATTACTATCACTTACAAACGCAGTAAGCAGGTAGTGTTAGTCATCCAGGGCTCTGTGATTAGAGAGGCCTTTCTCTCTTTCCATTGAAGATTCTGCCAGATCCAAAGTCTGTATATAGGAAAATTACTTAGCAGAAAATCAATGAGAGCATATATTGCAGTCGAATTGACTTAAGCCCACTGGGCTGGCTCAGGCTTAGTGAATATTTCATTGTTGGTTCTTCAATGAAGAGAGTGGAACTCCAGCATGTGAAACATAGTTAAATGCAAAGTAAATGCAGGTGAAACATAGTTAAATGCAAAGTAAATGCAGTAAAGTAATAACTAGTAATTTTCACACCTAGGGCAAGAAGCACAAAGATTTCCTCAAATAAACTATTTTTTTTTAATGGGGGCAATTTAAAATAGATTTTTATTCTCCTGAGTAAGAATAAAAATTTCACTTATTTACATGAATCTCTCATCTCCCAGGACACGTATTAAAACATTCAGGATGCCCCAAATTTATATTTCTGGTTTCAGACTATATGGCTATAATTTTGAGGTTAATTTTTGACAAGGTTTATGGTGTTATCTCACTTTCCCTTTACCATCCCCCCCCCAAACTGCCCAGAATGGGTTTGGACCACTTGATTGTTTCCAATGCTTGGATAAAATGAGAAGCACCAATATTATTCCTTCTCGTGAGCCAGAGGACCATGAGGTCTTCTCTTGTCCTGCTACTTAATTCTTCTAGGCCTTAATAAGTCATCTGTCATGCTTCTCCCAACTCCAGAGATCTAGCAATGTTTTTTGACCTACCCATGGAACCTAAGGAACCTGGGACCTTGTCAACCACCTTCACCCAGCCCTCTGATTGTACTTTATATCTTGCTTGTTTATCCTGCTGGTAACCTTTTAAATGTGTTGTCTATCTTTAATTAGATCTTGAAAGCAGGGATCAGCTTGATTTTTGTATTTATATTTCCCAGGGTTTAGCATAGCTCTAGACACATAGCAAACACTTATTAACAAAACAATTTTTTTTTTCATCTATTAATTCATTCTGACTTGGTATATTTAGTTGAACTCTTCAGTGGTAGAGGCAAAAGAGATACTCTGAAGACCTGGAAATGCCCTGAGGCATGCTTTTTTAGTATGCCCTTTTGTCTGACTCTTTCTGACCCCATTTGGGGTTTTCTTAGCAAAGATACTGGAATAGTTTGCCATTTCTTTCTTCAGCTCATTTTACAGATGAGGAACTGAGGCAAATAGGGTCAAGTGAGGCCAGTTCACAAAAATGAACTTTCCTGATTACAAGCCCTCTAGCTACTGTGGCACTTCCTGTACTCTAATATAATTGAGCAGTGATAGGGTCGTAGGCTTTTTTCAATTCTTTTTGCTGATGGTCAGATATTCTTCTAGTCTGATTCATATCTAGTCGCTAGATTATTTAATTACATTTATATAAAAAAAAACCCCTTCCAGTTTGTCCTCATCACTAATTTGGCCTTGGGATTTCTTATCTGTAACAATCAATGGCTTTTAGGTTGAAAGCATCATCCTCGGGTGAATTCTTGGAAGACACCTTGTTTTATATTCTTATATTCAACTTCCATTCCTCATTTGGGGCCTCTGAACTCATTGTTTTGTTTGTTTGTTTTGTTTTGTTTTTTGTTTTTTGGCTCAAGCAGCTTTTATTATTGGTCATGTTCTTACCCATATCAGTGACGTGGGTGATGCCATTTGTAATGATTTCAGAGGTCTCATCAAACTGGGGAACATTCCAGGGAGCCAGAGGGATTTCTGTAAGCTCAAAATTGCCAAGCCAACCTTGGCCATTACTTGCCCTTTGATAAAATGGCATAACACCAGGTTGGATGTCTGAGTTAACTGATGAAAGAATGTGTCTGTTTGGAAAGGATAGTGGTATTATGTTTCATCAGAACTCAATCTCCCTGGCTTCAAAATCAAAGGAAAGGGGAGTAATACCAGCAAGTATTCTTGAGTTTATCCCTGGACAAGACAGCAGTGTGGATGGCAACAGCCTCAGACTGTTCTTTGTTTAATTCTTTGATGCTGAAAAAGTCATTTTCTGGCTCATTGGGATCAGGCAGAGCTATACATTAAGAGAGTATTCCTGGAAATATGACTTCTCCAGCTTGGAATCTCCTGGGGCCTTTGCCAAAGGGTCAGGTGTGTCAAAAAAGAAGGCAGAATCCAGTCCCTCAAAGCAAACCTGGGTGGCAGAACTTTAGAAAGGGACACCTTCCTAGAGGGAGCTCGTTTCAATAATACTTGTGTGTAGGAAATGAGAGTCCAAGTGCAGTACAGAAATGGTAGATGACCTTCTAATTACTAATATTGTCCTTCTTGTTCTTAAGCTTTGTAATGACACAACTGATCATATAGTTGTCACATTTCTTTTTATTCAGCTTGACTTTCAACTTCAAAGATGCTATCTTTAATGGTAAAGTTAGAGATACTGGAAGTTCTACCTCCAAGGTCAAGGATCGTATGTGTGTGTGTTAACCTAAGTACATATTATGTACACAGAATACATGCTATATATGTATATACATATATAATATATGTTTGTGGATATGTATCCATATCTACATCTCTATATTTTTTTAAGCCAATCTTCCCATCTAAGTCATAAACAAAAGTAGAAGCAATTGTATCGATGAAACCGGTAATTGTTTCAGTGTCTTTGGTGGCCTGAAGTTGGAAATTATTGAAATAGGCTGGTACTGTGACCACATTGCTTTTCCTAAGATAAGCTTTAACAGTATCCTTCATTGTGAAGATTGTAGAGGATTCCTCTGGATAGAACTTTTCCTTATTTGAGCTCTGTCACTGTGTCTCTCTTTGTTTATGTGTCTCCCTGTCCTCCCTTTCCCCACCTCTGTCTTTTTTTCTGCCTCTTTCCCTCTCATCCTCCCCGTTCCCCCACACTGGCTCATTCACCAAAACACTTTCTCTCATTGTGAAGATTGTAGAGGATTATTTCTCTGGGGAGAACTTTTCCTCATTTGAGCTCTGTCTCTGTGTCTTTCTCTGTGTATTTCCCTCTCCTTCCCTTTATCCCAACCCCCACCCCATCTTTCTGTCTCTTTTCCTCTCTTCTCCTCGTTCCCCCACATTGGCCCATTCACCAAAACTTCACTTAAATTGGCAGGTTGAGGATTCCCCTATGGAGTGATCATAGCTCCAACTCACACTTTCAGAGTCCTAGGGACAGCTTTGTTGGCTGAATACTTTCCTATAACTGTATATTTTAGTTCCTGAGCCCATATTAGTGCGCTTCCATTTAACCACTCTGCTGACTCGATAAGTCTTCATTAAAACATTTTGTAATCAGAAGGCAAAAATAAGAATTCTTACAATATAACATTCTACTCGTAAACCTGAAGCATATTCTCTCACCAAAGCCCAGTGTCCATCAGGGAAAATAGGCTCCAATCTAAAGTGCCATCATGGGAAGGCACATATATAAGGGACAAATGTTTATAGGGTAACTCATAATTCTAGAATTGTGAACCCTGATATCCTTCCTTTTCCTTCAAGTTTTTTTTCAAGCCTGATCTTTTTTTGTGACTGTATCCCATCCATCCTTTAAATGTAAGGGCTATTCACAGTTCTGATCCCATTGTTAATCAGCATGGGGGCACTGACTTACTCTGTGGCTAACTGGGGCTGATGTGTCCTTCACCGTGCAACTCCAGCGGTCCTTTATTTCCAGGGATTCACCACACTTAGGCCATAGTTAGTACAAACACCTGATCTGCTGAGTCCGCTATAGTATAGAAGCACAAGAGCCTCAGACTCTTTGGCAGCAGGAATTATAGGAAAGCACTGCCAGATCTGGCTGCCTCCAGAGCAAATGGCATAAGAACTTATGGATGGCTTACCATTGATGTTAGGTGGGCAGGTTTTTTGTTAGGCTAAACTCCATTTCTTCTGGGCTGGGCTACTTTTATGTTGGGCTATGTTACTTTGCCACTCAAGTAGCGAGTGCTATGTTCTTTTGAAAAGAGTAAGAGATCCTTAGCTTGGGATTTGCATTGGCTTTCCAGTTGTGTTTCTTTGGCGGGTCTCTGAGGAGTTTCCACTTTTAAGGAAGCAGGAAGGGATGAAGAGAAAGGGAATTCCTTTTTTTCCATCAATCTGTTCTGATCTATTTTCTTAGAATCTATTCTTGATCCAGATCAAGATTTCCTTAGTGAGAAATATTACTCATGGTTGTAGGCATAGTTCTAGGCACTGGAGATACAAAGACATAAATGAAACAGTCTCCGAGTGTAAATTACATTGTGATTGAAGTCATCACAGGCACTAGCCACAGGAAAGAATCGGAAGGGCTTCCTATAAAAGATAATCTTTTTTTTTTCCCCTGAGGCAATTGGGGTTAAGTGACTTGCCCAAAGTCACACAACTAGGAAATATTAAGATGTTAAGTGTCTGAGGTCAGATGAATTCAGGTACTCCTGACTTCAGGGCTTGTGCTCTATCTACTAGGTCATGTAGCTGCCCCTCTTGAACTGAATCTTTTATATATATATATATATATATATATATATATATATATATATATATATATATATATATATATATATATATATATATATATATATTTTATAATATTATCCCTTGTATTCATTTTTCCAAATTACCCCCCCTCCCTTTATTCCCTCCCCCCGACGACAGGCAATACCATACATTTTACATGTGTTACAATATAGTCTAGGTACAATACATGTGTGCGAATATCATTTTCTTGTTGCACAATAAACATTAGAATCCGAAGGTACATGCAACCTGGGCAGACAGATATTAGTGCTAACAATTTTCATTCCCCTCCCAGTGTTTCTTCTCTGGGTGCAGCTACCTCTGTCCATCATTGATCAACTGGAAGTGAGTTGGATCTTCTTTATGTTGAAGATTTCCACTTCCATCAGAATACATCCCCATACAGTATTGTTGTTGAAGTGTACAGTGATCTTCTGGTTCTGCTCATTTCACTCAGCATCAGTTGATGTAAGTCTCTCCAGGCCTCTCTGTATTCCTCCTGCTGGTCATTTCTTACCGAGCAATAATATTCCATAACCTTCATATACCACAATTTACCCAACCATTCTCCAATGGATGGACATCCATTCATCTTCCAGTTTCTAGCTACAACAAAAAGAGCTGCCACAAACATTTTGGCACATATATGTCTCTTTCCGCTCTTTAGTATTTCTTTGGGATATAATCCCAGTAGTAGCGCTGCTGGGTCAAAGGGTATGCACAGTTTGATAACTTTTTGGGCATAATTCCAGATTGCTCTCCAGAATGGCTGGATTGAACTGAATCTTGAAGGCAAAGAATTTTAACAGAAAGCACTGAAGGAGAGTGGGAACCTTCTGAGAACAGTGATGTGACCAGACCTACAAAGCCTAGGGCTTGAAGCCCTCTGCTAAGGTTATTTTCTACCTCTTGGCTATGCAAGTTTCTTCTGAGGCTCAACAAAAATCCTGCCTTCTACAGGAACCTTTCCTAAAATCCCTTCATGTTTTGAATTTATCTCCAATTAATCCTCTATACATCTTGTTTGCATATGTTGTTTATATGTTGTTTCTTTCATTTTCTGTGAGTTCCTTGAGGACAGAGATATCTTTTGCTTTTGTAGCCTATCATGTGCCTAGCACAAGTTTTTTGAGTGACTGTATTAGAAATGACAATGGATTTGGAATAATAGTACTTGGAGTTAAGATTCCATGTCTGCTCTTTATTAGCTAAATTATTTCATTTTACAATGCAAACGCCATTAAGAATTGTTTCATTCTTCCTATTTGTAGCTTCAATGCTTAATGCATAGAACATTCTTACTGGTTGGTATCTGAGCCTCAGTTTTTTGATCTGAAAAATGACAACACAACTAGCATTAACCTATTTTGAGGCCCACATAAAAAAAAATGTATAAACCACAGAGAGTTGTAAAGTTCAATGCTCATACAGTCCAACTCAAACATGAAGAAATCCCTATTATAATTCACCTGGCAAGCAGTTGCCCAGCTTCTGCTTGATAGCCTCCAGGGATGGCCTCCCAACTCTCTAGGAAGCCCATTCCATTTTTGTACTGTTCACTGCTGGGAAATTTTTCCTGACATTAAGCCTAATTGAACTCTTTGCAATTTCTGCCCTCTGGGACCAAACAGACCAAGTCACTTCTGCCAGGTTAAATATTTGAACTGACTAATTAAATTGTCCTTGAGTCTTCTTTTCTTCTATGTTTGATCCTTATAAGTCGTGAACTCAAGACTTCACTAACCTGATCACCTTCATCTGGACATTCTCCAGAATTAAAGCTCTTCTCACACCTGAATTGTAAGGATTTAAAAGCATTTTACCCATATTATCTCATTTGATCTCCACAAAAATACTATGAAGGCAATGTCTTCATTACTGTGATTTTTCAGATGAAAAATGACTTGTCCAGGGTCTTACATTTAGCAAGTGTCTAAAGCAGGATTTAATCTCTTAAACTGTAGTTCCCAGAAGTAAAAGTAGGTCTTTCTGAGGCAGAGGACAGTAGAATTCTTATCTCCTTATTCTCAGAAGTTATGTTCCCTCTGAGGCAGTCAAGGAAACTTTAGTTTTTTGGGTAACTACATCACATTGCTGATTCATACTGAGCTTGTAGTCCATTAAAATCCCCAGATCCCTTCCAGAATGGTTGCTGCCTATCAAACCTCCTCCATCCTATGTTTATGCAGTTGATTTTTTCAGAGGGAGGGGTAACTATGAACTAGAAGACTGCAAAGTCTTTGTTCTTATTGTGTTAGGATTACTAAGTGAGAACTCAGGTTGTCTGGATAGTGACAAGGTGAGAATTCAGGTTGGACAATTACAAGGTGAGAACTCAGGTTGACTTGATGGAAGGAGCAGGCTCATTGGCTGAGGTGGTTCTTCCCAGAAGCCCTTGCATTATCCCACGCCCATTCTCTGGGAGAATAAAAGAGAGAACAGTGGGCCTGGAAAGTGAGTCTGCCTGGAGAAGGATAAGAGCTGGAGGAGATTCAGAGCCAGGATTCAAGGAGAAGACTCTGAATTGCATCAGGCTTGACGGGGCTCTCTGCAGGAAGGGAAGTCACTTCTCTGGACAAGAGTTAACAGCAACTGCCTGGAGACAACGGTTCGTTACAGGAAGAAGAATCTGTTGGAGAGATTTGAGTAGAAGACACAGCAGATCTCTTCCCAGAGAGTGATCCGGCAGCTTCTAGAGACGACAGCTCGTTACACTATTGAATTTATCTCATTGAATCAGCCCTTTGCTTTGATCTTTCAAAATCCTTTGTGACACTATCACCTAGTCTGTTATCTATAAATCTGATGGCAATGGCATTTATGCCTTCATCCAAGTCATGGGCAAAAATGTTAAAATAGTTCAGGGCCCACTTTCCCTCGGACTCCGTATGTACTTGTAAGAGAGCCTGGTACAGATTATTTGGAGTGGGGAGAATGTTTTATGCTGACTATACTTTTGGTGCCACTTTAGCAGATACCCCTTTCTAGAAAACTACTTGAGGCTGCCTGATTAAATAGTTTTTGAATGATAATCTTGGGAGGAAGTACAGCCAAGACGTCTTCATCTCTAGGAGTTATTCCTGGAATTTGAAGAAGATGGATCTAACCAAGCCCTTAAGTCCTGACTCATCAGTGGAAATGAGAATTGGGATAAAGAACTTCAGGGCTGACATGGGCTCCATTTATTCTTAGCTTACCTCACCAGTGTCAGCTCATTTGAACTCTGATATCCCTGACAATTCCACACATATGTTTATTTTCTGTTACCTTATATTCATAATCTGTTACTTGTATGAAAAGCTCTTTTGTAAATCATGAAGCAATATATGAATGTATTGTCATTACTGTTTATTTCCTTTGACAACTCTTTTTTTTTTTTTTAAACATGGGGGAATCTTGAACTGATAAACTCCCTGCATCAAAGTATTTATTGAGCACCTATTATGTGCCAGGTGCTATGTTAGTCATTAGGAAATACAGAGAAAAAGTAACAATAGTCCCTACCTTTAAGGAGTTTATATTCCAATGGGGGCAGACCACACTTAAGGTGTTTCTTTCACAGAAAAGAAACATATTGGAACAGGCCTTATCTTTTTCTTGTTTTGTTTTGTTTTTTTCTCCCCCCCCTCCCAACTGGATTGGTTACAATGCAATGTTCTATGGGATTTTCTACAATTAGTTGAGAGGGAAATAAAACTATTACCTATGTATCTGCCATTCATACACAGCCAGGAGTTTGGTTCCAGAGGATTTCCATACCAAAATAATCATGGGAGACTGTGGCATCTGAACCACTTTTCATTTTTTCCAGTCATAGAGAAGAAAATGAACTTCTCACCCTTGAAATTCATCAGCTGTCAGGGCTGGGAAAAGGCTTTAAAGCTCAGATTTCCAAGGCAGAATCTCTCAGTGATTTGGATTTCATTTTAGTGGTCTGGTAGATAAGAGTGTTATAATCAGCTAGGACAGGCTGAGAGCAAGCCATGGCCAGGGTTGGGCTGATTCTCCTCCCTTCTACAGGGAAACATTAACATAGTCTTATTTTTAAAATGAGAAAGAAAATGATAGGGCTTTGCTCCATCTGTGAACCATTTCAAATCAGCTATATTAACCAGCATGGGTTCCTGCTAAATAAGTATCTTAAATGGTAAAGGCCAAGGCAAGTACCCTCCTGAAGACTTTTTTTTTTTCCCCACAAAGGAAGAAAATAAAAAGGGGATGTTGAGGAAAATGAAACATATAACTCTGACATATGATCGGTTGTGCTTTTCCCCTTTTCCAGATTAAGCCTGCCTCTACAAGCTTGTAAATATCCTAATTAACAAGGGATAGATATCAAATAGTCTTCTGACAGCACCTTTGTTCAACATGTATTTGTCAAGTGGAGATTATACAACTATCACTATTCTAGTTAAGACAGCAAAGGATAGAGCTTGCAATCAGGAAGACTCTGGCATCACTTATTTGATGTTTGACCTTGGGCAAGTCCTTAACTCTGCCTCAGTTTCCTTATCTGTAAAATGAGCTGGAGAACGAATTGGCAAACCACTCCAGTATCTTTGCCAAGAAAGCCCCAAATCGGGTCATAGATTGAAATGATTGAATAATAGCAGTGCTTCAATGACCTTATTTTGGAATAAGAAAGGATAAGAACTTATCCTTTTATTACATTCCTGGTGGGATTTCTCATAGGACTTAACTGATCATTCTCATCATTTAGCTCTTCTGAAGCTATGTGTGTTTGTATGCAGGCACATATTTGCATCCACATTCACATATATAGCAGTACTTTCTGAATTTTTCTCGATACTCACTCAGGAAACTTTTTCTGGAGTATTTGCGTAGTCTCTCCCCACCCCAAGTTATAAAAGCTAAGTGACTTGCACAGGATCACACAGCTAGTAAATGTCTGAAGCCAAATCTGAACTTAGATCCTCCTGGCTCCAGGACCAGTGCTCTATTTTCATAGTTATTTGAAGAACAAACAAACAAGGTTGATCAAGAATGCCTATCATCCAGACTATAATAAATAATTGTGACAGTTCAGGTAGCCAATGGTCCAAAAATGGAAAAAAAAATCCAGCTTTGGAGTGGAATAGTTGAGTACAAATCATGCCTCTGATGTTTATGACCTACTCGACTTTGTCCAAAGGACGCATGCTCTCTGCGACTCAGTTTCCTCCTCTATGAAATGAAAGCATTGGACAGAAGACTTGAGGTCCTTTCCTTAGGTATCTATTATCTTAGAACAACCTGTCCTTATTTCTAAAGCAACAAGCACCTCAACATACTATGAAGCAGCTTAATTAAGGCATTAAGAGGCAGGTGCCACATTTTACAAGGCAATTAGCTGTGTAGCCTGTGATGAATAAATTATGAAGGTTATTGCCAGGGAAATCAGGCACTTCTCCTAAAGCTCCTGCCTTGTAGGCAGTGGCCCTGACATGAGTATTGAGGATGGCCAGAATAAAGGAAAGTATAATAAACACCTCTTTCATCTCTGTGTCATGCTGACACTTTCAGACTTCTTTAGTTAAGGGCCATCCTCCACCACCCAGCTCCTACGGAGGAAGTTCGGAGGTGGTTGTGTGGTTAAGGCTGGCACAAACAGCAGGAGGACCGAGGTAAATGAGGACAGCAGAGACATTTCCTAAAATCTAGCTGAAATGCATCTGGCTTCCTAAAAAAGTCACTGAGACCTTGAAATTGCAAAAAAGGGGGCAGGATTAGAGTGTTCTGTGAATCAAGCCATCGATAAATTAACAAACATTTACTGAGGGAGGAAAAAAAAAAAGAGGAATTCAAAGATGTAATTTTATAGTTTGTACTGATGCTTAAAATATTGTTTTTAGGAAGTTAATACCTACTATGGAAGAGATGTATACGAAGCTCTTGAGGAGAGGTGGAAGATGAGGTGATTGTAATAATCAATGAATGTGATATAATCCTATAAGGTTGAAGAAGCCTGGGTTGGTACTTGGGGCACCTAGAGTTCAGTGCTACTTCAGACTCTTATTAATTGTATGATCCAGTCAATAAATACCTTTTTTTACCCCCTGAGGCAATGGGGGTTAAGTGACTTGCCCAGGGTCAGAAAACTTGGAAGTGTCTGAGGTCAAATTTGAACTCAGGTCCTCCTGATTTCAGGGCTGGTGCTCTATTCATTGTGCCACCTACCTGCTCCTTCAATAAATACTTTTTAAAAGTCCTACTATGTGCCAGGGATGATACTGAGTGTTAGAATTTGGGGTTATTATAAAGAAAAGTAAATCATAGTTTCTGCTCCCAAGGTGTTTTCAATCTAATGAGGAACACAATATTACAACTCTATACTGGATAAATTGGAGATAATCAACACAGTGAAGGCACTTAATCTTCTTATGCCTTCAGTTTCCCACCTGTAAAAATGGGTTAAATTGGATTGCATGCTCTTTAAAATTCCAGGATTTGTGTTAAACTATTGAATGTGTCTACAGTAACATTCGCAAATGGCCTGAATTTATGGTTATTTAAACATGCAACCTAAAATTTCGTATATTAGGAAAAAAAGGCATGCATTTTAGTATGCCAGTGTTCTATTCAGAGACTTGTAAATATTTCTCAAGGATGTAGCTTGCCAAAACTTTTCTCGGACTGAAAGGTTTTCTTTCTTTTTTTCCCCTCCAGTTACCTGCTATTTTTCTTTTTCTCCAGTTGTTTGCTATCTCTTTCTGTCCTTCAAAGTAGTATGCTTATGACTTCTACTTGAAGATTTGTCTAGAGATCAAGATCATGAAAATTCTCAAGACAAATTTTATTTATTTTTATTAAAAGAAGTGGTCAGGGATAGCTAGGTGGCACAGTGGATAGAGCACTAGCTCTGATGTCAAGAGGACTTGAGTTCAAATTTGGTCTCAGATACTTAACATTTCCTAGCTGTGTGACCCTGGGCAAGGCAATTGCTTCAGGGGGAAAAAAAAAAAAGGATGTGGCCAAATGGGGAGGGGGCAGTATGTATGTGTGGGAAAAGTAAAATTCTTTAAATAAGAGTAAAATTTCAAACACTCTCCCTATCAGATAAGAGACCATAAACAGAAGCATCCAGAAAATATGGTGGCTACTAATTGGCCTGCTCTTAAAACCGATTCCTATAAAAATTAACAAAATACGAAAGGTAAAAGGGAGAAGACCCTGTGCAGTTTATCATTATGCCTGCTGCCTAATTTTCATTAAGTCTATTATTTTGTTTTGTTTTTGGGCCAACAGGCCTAACCTTATTTTCATGGCTGCTTTATCTTTTTATAGGCATTGATGATATTCTTTTAGAACATTTAGTTCTTAGAATGTGAGGACTGTAATGTTTGATGTGGTAGCCTCCCTCTTACTTCAGTATACCTTCCCAGTCATTAGGACAAAACATTTAATTACTCTTTTCATTCATTGTTGTGATGTTTGAACCTGAGTTTCTTCTCCTGATGTAGATCGGAAACTTCCTGTAACTTATGGGGTTACTATGGCTATTTAGAAGTGAAAGACTTGCCCATGGCCACAGTCAATATATATCAAAGTAATATGTCTTGAACCTTCAGTACCTGACACATACTCAGTGTTTAATAAATGCTTATTGAGTGCTAAACTCTCTTACTGAGCTCAGGGCCGGTCTTCTATCTAATACTACACTTTTTTTTAACCTCTTGCTGAAGCAATTATGTTTATTATTAATAAATGTTAATAAAAAACACTCTTAATTATACAATTGAATAATAAAATCTAGTATAAATGATTATACCTTAACAATATTAATATATTTATCATATTACTTAAATCGTCTCTTCAGTTTACAAATCGAAAATAATGTAGAGAATATACAGCAACATATAAATTGAGGATAAAACAATGAATTGAAGTAACCTGAGAATATTTCATTTTTCAAAGGTAATAGCAGCTTTAATTGTTTTACTATCTGAGAGTAGATGTTATGTTGCATTCATCTTTGTCCTCCTCACTGCCCCCTTTTTCCTGGCCTATCACCATAAGTCCCAAGTACCTCGATGAACATATGGTTTCTCTGACATGGATGCTTTTTCCATCTTAGTGTAGATCATGGTCCCTTTTATACTATCCTACTACATACAGGAGGCTTTCTTGTTGTTCTTTTAATATTAGGGGAATTGTGATATCTTCTCATGTCCCTCTTTATTCTTGCTACATGATTCATTTAATTTTTTTAAAGTCCTAACTGTCCTCAGCGATCTTTCCCATATATTTTATCAGACATGAACTATCTTTGGTAAGGATGATCCATTCCATTTGTGAAAATCAAGTTATCTGTCCGTCACTCTTTGGGTTACTTTTAATTTTGATTCCTTGGAGATGATGGGGCTACATGACTTTCAAGCAAATATAGCAAACCTAAGAAAATGCTAGGGTAAAGATATGGGCTTTTGTGTCAGTGAGCACACTCATGAATTCTTAGGTAAGTCACTGGACCTCAGTTTCCCTGTCTGTGAAAGAAGGATGTTAGACTGGGTAGGCTTGGGATCAAGTTGAGAACATTGAGCTCTTTGCCAATTAAGGTCTAGCTTAATCCGCTGCTGGTATCCAGTGAGGTTCTTTGGCTTAGATAACTTCATTTGGTGACATAGGTCAAAGGGACAGATTTTCCCTCAATCAATTATTACTTCACTTATCTTAGCACTTATTCTCGTGACCTTGGATAAGTCAACTGACAGAAGGCTCGGTTCCATCATCTGTAAAACGAGCAGGCTGATCTTAATGCCTTTCCAGCTGTCCATCTACGATCCTATTATGAGAGTTTGTGAAATGCTCTGTGGCCATTCAGGCGTGCTGCATTGATTGCACTCATTCTGTCCTCTGGCTAGCTCCATTTAGGTCTCCCCATGTAAAATTCATTGTGCTGTTTTGAGAAACTATTTCCCCTGATAGAACAAGACCCCTTTCCTCGTTTCTTTTATTTGATGGCAAAGAACCAGCGAGAGACAATCTCTCTTGTGAATGGATGAAAATCCACCACTAGGTGGCGGAAGCCAGATGACTTCAGCATCTGGTTTCTTCAGACAGTATTATGTTTCTGAATGGTTTGATCTTGGCCAAACACTGAAGGAAGGGGCTGACTTTTACCTTCTTACTGCAGGATCCTCCTTCAACGAACTGTGTCCTTCATCTTCCAACCTTATGCTAGGGTTGAGGAGAGAAAAATGGGAGACTTGAGGGCTCTGGTTGGCTGGCTCTACAGAGATGAGATGGGAAAGGAGGCAAGGGTTGCTTTTGACTTTTTTTTTTTTTTTTTTGTGGTGAACTGGGCAATATGTGATGAGGTGATACTCTCACTTGCCCCCAAAGCCCCTTCCTGCTGCTGTCTTATGTTTCAGATCTTTCCACCCTCATCATCCCCAGAGTTTCCCAGCTGACTGATATCCATCTCATTAGAACTTAGCACAGTGTCTTTTTTTTTTTAAACTTGGAAATTACATTTCATTATAATTGGTTTTCTTTTGTAGTCTCATGTATTTTATTTTCTGTATTTAGAAATGTAATTCTGAATAGAGGTTTTTGTTAGATTGCTAAAGGGGTCCAGGACACAAACAAAATTAAATACTCCTGGTGTTGAGCACCATCTACTCTTTGCCAATGGCATAAAGACAAGAATCCTGACTCGGGAGTCGGAAGATTTAGCTCCATTTTCTGACTATTGTATATCCTTCAGCTAGCTTTGGGCATATATCTTGATTCTTCTCTGCCTTCCCATTTCCTCTGTTGTAAAAATGATGAGGATAGAGCATAGTGTAGTTGAAAGAATCAGAAAGATGGCACAATAAAACTGTTGAACTTTGAATCACGTTCACATCCCATTTCTGCCTTTGGCAAATAAATTCCTTAACCTCTTCAGGTCTCAGTGAATTCTTCTATTAATGGAGGTCTTAGACCAAAGAGATTTTCCATTTCTAAGCTGATATCTCTAAATCTATGAATCTACCATTATTCTTTTGGGGAAAAATTAAACTCATGGCAGTGACGTTGTCAGATTTGGCAGGGACTTCTCTGCCATTTCTATGTGAGAATATCCACTACCAAATAACATGTGACTTACTAGGCTCACCATGGTCTCATATCCACTTAGTTGATCAGCACTGTGATGGATCCTCCCAATAGTTTCCCCTTTAAAAGTAGAATATTAATCATGACAAATAAAATGCAAAATAATAAAATTCAGTTAGTTTGATCATAATTCTGCCTGCCACTATGGGATTCATGCAATAAAAATTTTGTAAAGTAGCTGTTACAGTAAACATAGCAAGCTGAATTTATTTTTGCCAAACAATCTGTTCTATGTACTAACATCTCCATTAATGATTTAGTGAGCAGCTTCATAAATCTGAGATCATCCTGCTCATTTCAATGCAATCTTCCTTGGAGCAATGACAATGTGGCCCAACACTGAACCACAAATATAAAACGTCATGTTCTTAGGCAGTGATATTGTGTCTCTTCTTATGTGCAAAATGGCAAAAAGAAACTATCCTTGTATAGGTAACGTATCAGTTGATTAGAGAACCAATAACTGCAGATGAGCTGTATTCTTAAAGAAATAAAGTGAAAGTTTTTCTTTTAAGGGAAAGAAATAATATTGTTTGCTAGAGTAAAGGCTCAAAATCCCTACGCGCCTACACAAATTTAAAATCTGTCTTAAAGAAAGGCTAGGAAGTACAGTAGATGGAGTGCTAGGCCTGAAGTCAGGAACTTATCTTTGTGACTTCAAATTTAGCTTCACACACTAGATGTGTAATCCTGAGTAAGTCATTTAACCCTGTTTGCCTGAGTTTCCTTATCTATAAAATGAGCTGGGGAAGAAAATGGCAAACTACTCCAAATAGGGTCATGAAGAGCTGGACCCAACTGAAAGCAATTGGTATAACCCAAAAAGTACATAACTGAGAGTTGGGAAATTTGGGTTCTACTTCTTAAGTTTTTTTACTTGTAAATAAACAAACAAAAAGGGTTGAACTAGATTAGAAGTCTTCTGAAGTACCTTCTCAGTTTATGATCCAAAGTCTATTTGCCTCTTTAGTCTTTAGATTGGATTGGGGGAAATGGGGACATTGGACTTGATGGCCTTGACTCCATTCCCTTTCAGTCACAAACCTTTTTGATCCCTTGATCCCAGTTATTCTCCTAGTTGTATGATCTTGGGCAAATCCCCTCTCTGTTTCATTATCCTGCTACATAAACTGAAAAAGAACTTAGATTAGGAGTACTCTAAAGTTCACTCAATTCTAAAAATCCTATCATTCTGTGAGCCAATAAACATATTTCATACCTAGTTCTTACCACACAGAAAAAAACCATACAGTTTAGACAATCTTAAGGCTCCCAATGAATTAAAATAACCACAACATAGGTTGTTGTTTTGTTGTTTTTTTTCCAGAGTTTATTTTTGAATGATCATTTTTGGATAACCAAGCAGCTCTTTAAAGAGAATGCACAGAAGAGTCATTCTGGCACTTTTGGAGAATAAGTACATACGGTTTTTTTTTTTTTTAATATATACTTTTAAACACATTCAGTCCACTTGCTCAGTCCATACTTATGTTAAGCAAGCTCAGCCCACAGGATTCCAGAGTTAAGTAACCATCTATACAAAGTCAATGAAACCATAATCTTGGCCATCCAGCCAAAGGGAAAGATAGGAAAAGGTGTCTTTAAAATGTTCTATAGACTATCTTAGCTAAACAGAATCCACATTACACGTGATAACTAGAGAATACACTGTACTGAAATGAGAGATGCTTAGCACAAATGGCCACTTGGCAGCATGCAGTTAAAAGGGAAAAAAAAAGAGCATATAATTTCATCAATTTATAAAAATCCAGACAGTACAATTAAAGAAGTTAGCAAAAAAGGGGGCCGACTAGTGTCACTGTAAAAAAGGCACTTGGAATTCATGGGACCAGAATAGAAGGACTCTTAGCTGACACCAAATTCAGTTTGGTTTCATAAAAAGGCTTTAATATTTAGAGATGCAACTCACAAGAGTTCCTGAAGGGAGACATTAAACTCAATCACTTAAAAACTAAACATGTTAAAACAAGGCATAAAATGTTTACAACCAAGTTGTATTAAAAAAAAAACAAAAAACAACCAAATAAACATTAAAAAAACAAACACCAAAGCATAATATAAGCAAAATTTTACTAAACAGCAGCAATGCATAGCCTTCCTTGGAGATAACGCATACCTCGGACACTAAGTGCCAAAAAAGAATTTGTAATAAATGCTTTACAGTAGCATTATCATGATAAAATTGATTCAAGAAATGTAAAAAAAAATTCCCAACTATTCCCATATTCTGAGAGAGAAGTGAGGTCATTATATCTAATAATATGCTTGTTTTCCCCTCAATGTCCTCGGTGATGAACATAAGTATCAAGTATGTGGGATAACATTCAAAACCTACTTTCAGCCATCTCACTGGAGACATCCATTAAAATCAGTTTTTTTTTTTCTGAGTAATAATTTTAATTCCTTTCTAACATTTACACAGCAAACAGTAATGCAACCCAAGTCTACTGTCCATATCTGCCATTATGCTTTTTGTTTTTTTGTCTTTTCCACAAACAAGTAAGCGCTTCCATAGAAAGAATATTTGGCAATTTTATACTCCACAGAAAGGTGGATCTACAACAGCTCACTTTATGTTAAAAGCCATCAGTGGTCTTTCTTCTCGCTTTTGCCACGGACTTTTCTTGTCTTCTCCCTGGTCATCTTCATCGTCATCGTCATCTTCGTCTTCCTCATGGGCAGATCTTGCACGTTCAGGACTGGCTAATGGCTCAGTTGGGGCTTCCACAGTTCGCTTTATGGTTTCCTCCTGCAGGCTGGGCAGCTGGGCACCACTCCTCCGACCAGCCCCATCCAACAGGCAACGCAGGGCACTGTCCTCGGGAGTACATACTGTGGTTCCGCACTCACTGCCGCTTTGGTCCATGTCATCCAGGTACACTAGCTGTGTGTAGGCTGTACTGTCTGGGACACTCTGTTCTCTCTGCTGATGCTCCTGCACAGGTGGGTGCCCCTGCTGCAGGGATAAGTGGTCTCCTCTCCCCTTTCGGGCAGATTTTGGTTCATTCATATCAACGCCAGAATCTAAACTGGCATCATTACTCCCGTTCCTTCCAGCTCTTTGGAGATCAATGTATGAATGTCTAACGTGAGCATTGGATCTTCCATCCAGAGACACAAACCATGCCCGAGGATGGGGAAGTGGCTTCCCACCCCCTAGTTCCATAAGAGCCTTCTCAGTTAAAAGCTGTACCTCGCTATTCATTTGAGCCAAAGCTGCATCATTTAGGGAGGCGGGGATGGACAGAGATTCTGACATGGAAGCATTTTGTGGGCTCCATTCACGGGAGCCTGTATCTTGTAAGTGCTGTTGTGATATTGCTTGTGAAGATAGCTGCTGGGATTGCATCTGGGTGGAGGGATGTGGGAAGAGCTGGGCATGAGGGTTGGAAAACTCTGCCTGAAGTCTTTCTATTTCAAGTTGTTGGTCAGCTGGGACAACCAGTGGCTGGCTCACATAGGAATGGTCCCCTGGCAATTTCATATAATGAGCAGGGATGACCAAGGCAGGCAAGACTTTCCTATAAACGCTATCATTGACCTGGTCGACAGAACTGCAGCAAATCAACTGGCCTGGCCGAGGAAAAGAGGTCGGCCTTTCGAGGTGATCCACCGAGCGGGACATCATACATTCCGTTGGCCGGCGGTCCAGTAGTTGCTCTTTTTCAGGGGATGAAGATGTAGGGTACATTTGTTCCTGAATAGTGAGTTTGCTTCCTGCAGAAATGTGATTAATGGAGGCTTGGATTTCTCTATCTTGCTTTTCAAACAAAGGCTGGGACAACATAGCGTTATAACTCCTCCGGTAATCATCCTTGAGAGGGGATTCATAGCCTTCTCTTTCTACAGATTTTCTTGATTTTAAAGGAAAAACCTCCACAGATTTATGGTAGTCCTTTCCTAAAGTCCCACTCGGTGTCAGATTATCAAAGGATACTCGGCTTTTATCCTCTTCTTTGTGAGAAAGAAGTTCCTCTCTAGAGCTAAATTCTTGTGAGGTGCTATATGAAAGTTTGAGCATTGGGGTGTGCAAATCTGCTTCACCACTAGAAGACATCATCTCCATGTGAACACCACCCATCAGTTCCTTTGTACCTGATGGATCTGGGCGCCCGTGGCTGGCAACCGTCAGGGTACCGGGAAATTCTGATTCTCGCCGGGAAAACAGTAAATTTATGTGGGACATGGACGTTGACTGATCTTTTTTGGAACTGTCTAGGGCTGTAGAAAGCTGAAGTTTTCTATGGTGCTGACGAGGTTTTAAACATTTCCTCCTGTAATAAGAAATAAAATCCCAAACCAAAAATTACATGGTTTCTACCATGAGTACAGTTTCAAATTGTGATGGAAATCTTAATTCTCTCTATAAAAAGAAACAAAATTAACAAACTATATACACAAGAATTCGGATCTCTTTCCTATCCCCCTCCCCCTGGACAATTTAAATTAATTTAGAGTACTTGCTATGAAGATGTTGTCATCAGGCATTCATAAATAAATACAGTATCTAGTCACTATATAAATGTTACTAAGGAATTGAGGATAAGGATTTTTGGAGTGTATATAGATGTGATACATATACACTTATGTATTGTATTAAGTTTTATATATATGTATATATATAACTTATGTGTATATGTATATATAACTTATGTGTATATGTATATATAATATGTGTATATAAATATATGTATATATACATGTGTACGTATACATATATGCACATACACGTGCAAAACACTGAAACAGTAATTGTCTTGATTTGTTCTTCAGACATCCAGCTTATTAATTTTGGATAAGAGGTGTCTTAATATCCTTTCTAATGCACAGGTCTGTATCAAAACTGTCCAGTGATATCTGCCCCCCTCCCTTTCCCTGCCTCTCAACCCCAAATGTTATTTGGATATTTCTTTCTTTGTAAGGCTCCATATTGTGTTTCCTGCTTTGTTTCTTGCTTTCTATTCTTTTCTTTTGCAATTCTGGTTGCAAGTATCCATTTTTAGACTCCTTCCCCATTACCTTCCTTCTTAACCTGCCCTGTTCCTTCCACCTTATCCTAGTTGGGGTGGGAAAAGGGGAGGGAGAGGGGGGAGAGAGGGTTAGGCTTTTATTATCTAGTAAAATAAAACATTAGTACACAAAAAACATTTAATTAAAAATGCCAAAGTGGTAGAACTTTACCTGCAATAATATAAAAGAAGACACAGCAAAATCAAAAGTATGAAAGCCATTCCTCCTAAAATGGCCAAAAGAAATACCGTGTGATACGTAGTTATATCTTGACTTACAACAGGCCCTGGAAGGTCAAAAAACGGCATTTTAGAAATAGGTGAGAACTGTTAAAAAGAAAGGGAGACAACTGGACATCTCAGTGGCTTCCTTCTCTCCGGAGCCACGAGCTAGGTGAGAGAATTCCACTGACCTAACATTCAGTGGAAAAAGATGAACGTCATTGGGGCATCTGTAGTTCATTCTTTGTCCTCTAACCCTCCTGGTTTTCACCCACCTATCCCTACCCCTTCCCCAAATTAGTCCTTTGAAAGATGATTACTAAAATGCTGGAACAATCAGGTCCAGAAAGTGAACAAATATATGTGAGCAGAATATTGAAAAATTAAGAAAAAAGTTCAAGAACGAGGAGCTTTTATCAATGGGGAAGAAGTTAGAAGATTATTTTGTAATCTCCAACTAAAGCCAATTCAACAAACATTTATAAAGCATCTGTGATTTCAACTGCCCTGTACTTTATGAACATGATTACAAACAGTAATACATAATCATAATAGCTACAAAAGCAGCTTATACCTATTGAGGGCTTTAAGGTTTGAAAAATGCCAAATGTACATTATCATATTTGGCTCTTGGAATAACATTCCTTCCTCTGTGTCCTGAAAATAAATCATCTAGTTTGAATGTGTGAAATAAATTGGTGTTAGGATTTTCAAAAAATTATTTATTGTATATATGTGCCAAATTTCAAAAGGCATTTTAAAGTTACAGACTACTGTTTACTTTGAGAAAAAATATATACATACACAGCATTTATAAATGCTTTAAGATTTGCAAAGCACTTTATAAATATTTTCTTGTTTTATCATTTTCACAACAATCACGTGAGGGAGGTGCTATTATCACCTCCATTTCATAGTTGAAGAAACTGAGACAGACTTGCCCATGATTACACAGTAAATATCTGAGGCAGGATTTAAGTTCAGGCCTTTCATGACTACACATGTGAGTCCCTAATTCACTGTGCCACCAAGCTGCTCAAGTTAACTGATGCTATATATTTTCAATACAGGGATACAGACATAGCTCCACATTCATTAGGGAAATTGATTTACAATTTTCTTTTTCTGTTGTGGCTCTTCTTGGTTTAGGTATGAGCACTATATGTCTGTCATAAAAGGAATTTGCTAGGAGTCTTTCTTCATCTATTTTCCCAAATACTTTATATATTATAGCCTCTAATGAATAAGAGAAGTGTAGCTGCAGCCAAGGTTAGCATGGCAGTCAGATGGATCCTGGGGCTTGATGGTTATGGATTTTGGCTATGCTATTCAAGCAGATTAAAGCTGTAACTTAAGCCCTTCAACATTAAATGATTTTATGATAATAATTATTAATTATTATTAATGCATATTATTGATAATAATTATTAATGCAAAGAACCCTCCAAATAACTGCATACTGTTAATCATTTATTTGCAGCAAGATATACCAATATACATTACAATAGGACTCAGGAAGGAAGGCATTCTTAGTATTATATATACATAATATCATGTTAATATAAACATAAAACATTATAAACATGGAGAAAGCAGGTAGCAGAATAGTACAGTAGAAAAAATACTGGCTTTAAAGTCACATAATGTAGGCTTCTGCCCCAGTTTTGCCAAATCCATGCTCCAAGGTCATCTATGTGATCTTGGGCACATGACTCTGGGCCTCAGTTACTCCATCTGTAACATGAAGAGGTTTGACTAGCATAGAATTTGTGATCTGGAAAGGCATTAGCAGCTACCTAGTCCAGCTCATACATGTGAGGAATCTGGCAAAAAATAAGAAGTCTTTAAATCTCTACTTGAAGACCTCCAAGGAGAGGTGACCTGTTCCACTTAAATTAGGAGGAAGTTTTTCCTGAAATCAAGCCTACATTTAGGAATCGGTATCTTCTTTCTACTTTCTGGTATCAAAGAGAACAACCTTAGTCTGTCCTTCCTATGCCTACGTGATCCTTATTACTAAATCCAGGATTGTGAGCTCTTACTGCTGTTTCTCATATTAATTAAATTATAAAAAATTAAGAGAACAAATCCCAAAATTTAAGTAATACACTGAACCAAAAGGGAAACATTTTTATTTTTTAAATGTGAATTTACTTAAGTACAAAAGACTAATATTAATTGGAGGAGAAGGAGGAGCTAAAGTGTCACTGGCATTGCAGAAGTCAAAGAGAAATAATGGACGAGCAAATGTTCATAGAAGCAGCAGGGCTTATTGGAAAGATGTTCTGAATGCCTCGACCAGGAACTGATAGTCAACGTGACCTTCTATGCCTCTCCTGGCTTTTGCCTAAGAATGTCTTATAGAAGTTGTCACAAGGTAAGAGAGAAAATAATATATATGCATATTTTTTATACCAGTGTCATCAAAATGGTGCAAAATGGGGCTTTCCTACAGATTTTAAGTGCTATTTTCAGAATTCAACTTATTAAATAAAAAACAACAACAACAGTCATTATTTATATGGGAGATGCCCTCTGGTCCTTTCTAGTGGGACTGAGAATGGAAGACCACAAACACTTGCTACCACCTTCCCTTTTAATGCTTTCTGGATGCTTCTGACTGTCATTTAGTCTGCAGACTTGCCACCCACCCTGGAACTGATTTCTTATTTCTTACTTCTGAAACTTTCTATCTATTCTGGAGTGAAAATTCTTTTCTGCATGAACTTCCTGAATGTAGGGATTATCTTGCTTTTGTTATTTGTATCCTGAGCTCTTAGAACATAGTAAACACTCAATAGATGCCTTTTCTTTCATTCATTCAGCAAGATCTAAGACTGCCTGCACCCAGTCTACAAATACAAAGACCCAAGCACGTGGTTTTGACAAACATTCACAGGGTTTTGTTCCACTTTACCTGGGTTGGGGGGAGACATGGCTGCCACCCAGTACCCCAGTTGTGGGGCAATGTAGGTCCACGTCAGCTGATTCCCTTCCTGCTGTACGAGGCCTAAGCCACTTTTCAGCCACGTTCCTGTGGGATTCAGAGCAAAATTTCAAATGGATGAAATAAAATTCTGTTGCTTAAAAGAGAAAACATTTAAAAAGCTCCATTAGTACTTTAACATTTTGTGATTTCTTATGATGCTAATCATAGTACTTTTTCAACTGAGTAGGCCATTTTCTGACAGTTCTGATGAGATCTCCCACCTCTCTTTAAGGTATGTCTATAAAAATGGAATATGACAATGTTCCAAGGCTGTATTGTATACAGCACTTTATGCACATAATTTCATTTGAGTATATAGGTGGTAGAGGAAATGGCACATATTTCACTCCCAACTCTCCATTCCCAGTAGAATATAAGCCCCTTGAGAGCAGGTTCTGTTCTGTTTGTAACCCTAGAGCTTAATATGATGCCCGAGGCACACAGCAGATACTTCTTGGGGGCTACTAGGTGGTGCCATAGTGGAAAGAGTTCCCAGTCCTGGAGTCAAGAAGAATATCTTCCTGAATTCAAATCTGATCTCAAACACTTACTTGCTGTGTGGTCCTCAGCAAGTCATTTAAATTTTACTCGCCTTAGTTTCCTCATCTGTCAAATGATTTGGAGAAGGAAAACGTACATGTTGTTGAATTCATTCTATCCCCAGTAAAATATAAGCAACTTGAGGGTAGGTATTGTTTTGTTTCTATCCTAAAGCTTAATACGGTCCCTAGGCATGTAGCAGATAAATTAAGTTAAATTGTATTTCTCACTTTATTTTCCAAATTACATGTTAGTGTGGAATCAGGAGGTTTTGGGTTCAAACCCTGCCTTTGACACTTATTGTGGGCCAATCATGCATTGGTAAAATAAAGAATCTCCCAAAGGTTCCTTCTGGCTCTCATAACTTGCCTCCCTGACTTCTTCTGTAGAATAAAGACCTATCTACCTCCTAGGACTGATGGCAGGATCCAGTGAGATATGGACAGTGCTTTGCAACCTTAAGGCACCATGGAAGTATCAGCCTTTTTAAAAGAAATTTGTCTGTTTCCATCCCATTGTTCCTGAGGTACATTTTTTAGAGCCTCTGACTGGAAGAAGCATTTCTGTAAAACCCAATTTTCAAAGTGCCTTCTGATTGTGCAGGGATGTACCTGTTGCAGGACGATGACTTGTTTGAGGTAATTGATATGCATATCACTGTGAAATCAGAATGGGAGCTAGCAACTTGCTTTCCCTCAGGCTCTAAAAGCCACTAGGCTCTGAAGGAAAGACTGGAAGAACAGACTGAGCCCACCAGCACCCATTATGCCTAAATTGCTTGCACTCATCATCATAAGTGAACCATGAAGAGGTATCCCTGCCTGTGAGCATTCTGCCACTAATAGCCTCCTACAGCCCCAGCTGGATTTCCATTCTCATTCAAATGCCCATGCCTCTGGATCCAGTGATCCCACAATAGATAGGCACATAGCTCAAAGAAGTCAAAGAAAAAAATAAGATCCAACATAGGCCCAAGTATTCATAGAAACAAGCTTGAAGGCAGCAAAGCACTGGAACCCAAAATGGGGGAGACAACTATGTATATTACTGTCATCGAATATTACTGTGTAGTAAAACATAACACACGTGAGGAAGTCAGAAACATGGAACCGTTTGCACGAATGGAGGCAGAGTGTATGATCAGCACATGGAGCACTGGACCTGAAGATCAGAAGACCTATGCTGAAACTAAGCCTCAGACACCCACTAGTGGCTGGGTGTGATCCTGGGAAAGTCATTTAACTTCTGTTTGCCTCATTTTCCTCCTATCTAAAATACAGGTAACAATAGTGTCTATATCTCAGAGTTCTGAAATAATATTTGCAAAGAACTCTGCAAACCCTAAAGTGCTAATAAATGTTAGTTATTATTATTGTTTAGTCACTACAACAATGGAAACTAAAATAGTATTAACAGTCTGAATCACTGAGGAATCAGGGAAGGGTCTGCAGAAAAGATCAAGCAGCTTTTTTTGAGAAAATAAACATCCTTGGGCTTCAGTTTCCTCTTATGTGACATGTCAAGGTCAAACCCCACTTTGATCTCTAAATCTATGAACCTCTGAAACACACCTTCTCCCTCAAGGCAGAGGCTGGGGATGGGCTACCAGAAAAGAATATCTGGTGATATTTTTGTTCAATTGTTTTTCTTTGTCTTGGAGCAGCAGAGACAGGTAGGTGGCTTTAGTGGACAGAGTACTAACCTCTGAGTCAGGAAGGCCGGAGGTGAAATCTTGCCTTAGTTACTCAATTAGCACTGTGACTCTAAATAACTCTATCTTTCTAAGTCTGCTTCCTCTTTTGTAAAAGAGAGCGAATAACAGACCTCACTTACTTTACAGGGCTGGGGAGAGGATCAAAAGAGATTTTTGTCAAATGCTTAGCAAACCTTCAAAATGTTCTATAAATGCCAGTTATCATTGTTATTCTGTCTGTGTATGTCACAGGAAAATGAATGATACAAAGACAAAAGGCACCAGTCAAAAACCTTTTTTTCTTTTCTTTTTTTCTTTCTTTCTTTCTTTCTTTCTTTCTTTCTTTCTTTCTTTCTTTCTTTCTTTCTTTCTTTCTTTCTTTCTTTCTTTTTTCTTTTTCTTTTTTTTTTTTTTTTGTGTGAAAGAAATAGACTTCATAAATTTCCTCAGCTCAGTTCTGTCTAAACTAGTTTCATGTATAAGCTTCATGGGGGCAGTGAGCCAAGTGGCATTGATCCTGGCTCTCAAACTTTCAACCATAGTGTTTCCAGACCCTTGTCTTTAGTGCAACCATAGTTGCTTCTAATGGATTTTTCCTGTGGCGCTTGGGATGCTTCAGTGTCCTATTCTGTTGCCAAGACAACATTCAAATACAGCCTGTCTAAAAGGTACCTCATATCATTGTTGCCAATTCCTGCAAAGCACCTCCAAGTCTTAACCAGCTGTTGAACGAAAAAGGGAAGGAGAGGGATGCCTCCAAAATTTGCAAGAATATGCTCTGCATTTTGTTTTACTCCTCTTATTCAATTTCCCAAGTTGCTGATCTCCAACAACTTGCACTTAGAGCAGCTTCAGTTAAAAAACAGAAAAACAAAATGAGAGAGACATAGGAAAGAAGAAAGAAGAAGGAGAAGAAAAAGAAGGAAGAAGAGAAGAAAGAGGAGGAGGAGGAGGAGGAGGAGAAAAAGATGAAGAAGAAAGAAGAAGAAAGAAGAAAGAAAAAGAAGGAAGAAGAAAAAGAGAGAAAGAAGGGGGCAGAATATAAGCCTAATGGCTGTTAAATGAGTAGGAGAAGAAAGACTCTCATCTTACATTCATTTACTTAAGAACACTAATCCAATGACTTCTAGGAAAACAAAAATCTGAAAAGCAGATTGCTAATAAAAGTAAATACAAATAGTAGATACTTTAAAAGCAGGGGAAAACCCAACCACTTTCTATAATTAAGGAAATTTCCTAAAGTGTCAGGTCTCCCTTAACACAACTAATTTCTTCCATCTTTCCTCCCTAAGGGATCATCAATGCACATAATATTCCCCCAGGTCCATTTTATGTAGAAATTCTCCATTCTTATTAGTATTACTATGTCTGCTTGGAGGCACCTCTGCATGTGTAGGTTTGCAGTTTCCCCCAAATGTTCTTCATTCACTACTCCTAAACTGTCTCTGGAATGAGTTTTCTTCTCCATAAAACACCCAACTCAATACTTATTAAGCACCTACCAATTGTATGATTGTAACATGCAATCATTTATAAGTGCCAGGAATTTATAAGAAATTATAAACCCAGGAATTATAAGCCTTTATAGGCTTAAGTGAACCGGGTTTAACCCTCAAGGACCTTCAATTCTAGAGTGGCCATGAAATCAGGAAGATCTGTGTTCAAATTTCACCTCTCAAAATGAACTGGTCTACTCATAGCAAGCAATTAAGTTAATCTTTCAGGGCCTGTTGCCTAATTTATAAAACAGAAATGACAAATATCTTGAATAACTATCTCATAGAGTTCATTTAAAGCTAAAGTGAGACTGTATCCTAAAATTTTTTGTAAACCTTAAATTGTTATATGTGTTGGCCCTTATTATTATTAATGTTGTTGGAAAATGGACAAAAACAAATGATGGATGGTTTTCATTAACCTAATTTTTATAGCTCAAGTGGTCATAGAATTTAGAGCCAGAAGGAACTGGTTGAGCATTAATCTATCAACAATTATTTAAGTGCCTACTCTATAGCAGATATCGTGCTAGGTGCCCAGGAATTAAAGACAAAAGCTCAAACTTCTCGGCCTTCAATGAGTTATATTCTAAAGGGAGAGATCACATGTTCTCCCTATCAGGCTCTTCCTAGGGAATGAGAGGATTGATGGGAAGAGCTGTGCTATACCATCTCTGAGGTCACTTATCAATCTAAGTGTCTGTGATTCAACACAGGAAGATTTACAGAATTCCAAAGCAGCAATACAAATTTAGTTAAAAAAAGATAACTAGAATTAAACTTCATGTATCATTGGCTTCTTTGCTTAGTTTTGACTTCATATATTCTTTGAGCCCTCCCCTACTTTTTCAGGCTTCCTTTTGGAACTGTCTTTCCTCATTAGACTGTAAACTCCTGGAGGGCAAGGACTTTTCCTTTTCTTATTTATATCTTCAGCTCAATGTCAGATAGTAGACACTTAATAAATATTTATTGATTAGAATATTTTAGTTTTAATAGAAAAACAACAAGTTACAGATCGTGGGAAGGAGATTGGCTGAAAGATAACCTACATTAATTCATTTTGATGGGGAATACATTCTATTTTTATATTGCCATGTTGTCACCTCTCTTCCAGTAGAGAGGGTGATCCCATAGACTTGCCCTGAGACTCATGTTTGGTTGATTCCCATGGTTACCAGGAAACTGTCAGTAAGACAGCTCTGAAGTACAGTGAAGTTGGAGAATCTGATTAGTGACATGATCATGGTGCAAGAGAAGGGATAACCTGGCAGTGGTACCATAGTGGGCTGCACAAGAGAGCCCAAGATGGTGCCGTATCACTCCCCACAATCACAGACCAAGAACACTAGGAGGCACCTCTCTCCAAGGAAATGCTTTATCAGAAAATGAAAGATTGAAGAAAATTCTCTGACATAAATATATGGAATAATGTTTTAAAATGCAAAATAAAATAAGTGGTATCATAGAGTCAATTATATTGAAATACAGTTAAGTATATATTTTTCTTCTTATTATTTTTTTTCTTTTTGCTGAGGCAATTGGGGTTAAGTGACTTGCCCAGGGTCACACAGCCAAGGAGTGTTAAGTGTCTGAGGCCAGATTTGAACTCACGTTCTACTGATTTCAGGGATAGGCTCTATCCACTGCGCCACTTAGCTGCTCCATTTTTTCTTCTTTTTTAAAAATATATGCAAAGATAGTTTTCAACATTCCCTCTTGAAAAACCTTGTGTTCCAAATTTTTCTACTCCCCATCCCCTCCTCTAGAAAGCAATTAATCCAATACATGTTAAAACATGTACAATTCTTCTATTCATATTTCTATTATCTATATATATCTATTTTTTTTAAAGTTCATAGATTCCAAGTCAAGGACTTGTGGTCTATGAGACAATATATTAGATTGAAGACCTGAATTCTAATACAGTCATTGACTAACTGGGTAACGATGGGTCATTTTCTCCCTCTGAACCTCAGTTTCTTTATTTGTCAAATGAGGAACTTAGGAGGGGAAGAGTTATTCATAGATCAAGCACTAGATGTGCAACCCAACAATTTGCATTGACTCCTGGCTCAACCGCTGACCACTGGAGTGACTGTGGACAAGGCCCCTTTTGCCTCTCTGGGTCTCAATTTTCTTACCTATAAAATGAGAGTGTTGGATTATTTGATTTTCAAAGTCCTTTCTATTTCTAAATCTATGATTCTATGAATCTAAGACTAGTCTGATGATTCTAGGTTTTCCTTTCAACTCTAAGATTACATGATTTCTATTATTCTCTTTTCCCAGACCAGATACTATAAATTAAGCAGTTATCATTTATCAAGCATTTATCAAGCACTACAACATGCCAGCCACTGTGTTAAGCCCTTTATAATTATAATCTCATTTGATCCTCACAACAACTCTACAAATAAGGGCTACTTTTTATCAGGTAAAAAGCCCTGACTTGCCCAGAGTTGCACAGGCAGGAAGGGTGTGAGGTCCAGGTCTTCCTCATTCTGGACCTAGCAATCCATCCACGGTGCCACCTAGCTAGCTTTTGTTGCTGCACACAATTAGAAATTTCACTGGGACATATGTCTCAGTTTCATAACAAACTTCCTTGTGTCATACACAGAAAATCCTAAGAAGAACCATATGTTAATGGCATTTTGCAAGAACATTTCCCCTCTAGAAGTTCTCATTGATACATTTTTATAGAGTCAAATGAAAGAAAGCATTCAGGAAACCAGTAGAGCAAAGCCAAGCCTAAGAAAGTAAAACCAGCTCCTGCCTCAACAGATAACTCAAAGCTTTGACTGACTCAGGATCATCTGCCTCGAAGGGGCCAATCACAGAAACAGGCTTATTCCCAGCACTAGAATAACAAGGCAATAGTTTCAAGAGCTCTACTAAGAAAGTACATTTTCAAAATGACAAAAGGATCTCTACATCAGTCAAAGGAACTCAACTATCTTCTAAGTTCAGCAAAAGCATCTTATTACTCTAATCATCAGGTGTGAAGTTTAACCCCATCCCCCCCCAATATGTTTGGAGTTTGAGGATTACAAAGAGCACAGATTGTATTTTTTTATGTCCCAAGGAAATTATCGTCTGAGAGAAGTGATGAAGATGTATTTACCAAAGAATATTAATTACTGCCTATTTCCACACCCCCTCTCCAAATTAGGCAGCACAATAAAGGAATTCAGCAGGATTCCTTAGGATATAGAAATAAAACAAGAATGATTAGAACAAATCCAACTATACTTATTGTTTGCTGACTGTAAAAGAACTGGATTGATTAGAGCAAAATACCACTTTTAAGGCTCTCCTTCAAGAAGGTTGTCTCGGGAGTATGTCAAAATTGTACAAGATGCCTTGAAATATTACAAAAACAGAGAGAATTTTGTTCAACTCTCTTCTCAACTGTTCACATTAAATAAGGCATAAAACAGAGCTATATAGGCTCACCAAAAACATTTATCAGTGTTGAGGAAAGGTGAGAGATATCCTATTAGAATCCAAATAAAAGAGAGATTCCCTACAGTTGAAGAGGATGTTTTTGTTTATGGGTGACATTGTGGGGAATGCATCAATTTCCAGAAGATTGCAGTTTCCTGAGTGCCCCAAGCTTCACTGCCATGTTGCCTCCTTGTCATATTGTAAGTATGTTCCTCCTTTCTCCTTTCTCCCTTTGGTTCTGGGCACAGCAATCAAATCAACATTGTGATTGTTTCTGGAAAAAATGTGTTAGTTTATTATTATCTCTAATCATTATTCTTGTGACCCAACCAAAATGCCTTTTCTGGCCACCTTTTTTAAAAATGTGCTATTTTCCCCCATCTTATGTGATGCCTTTAAAATAACTTTCCTATTCATTTTTTCTTGGGTTTAGGCTATTTCTACAACTCACAGGGCTATAAGGATTGTGGGTGTTATACATTTTCTACTTCCTGCTTTAAACAGATGGTTTAACCACCTCAAGAACTTTATAAAAAATACATAAAAATGATAGAGAAATATAGCCTTTGCTGTACTTTGTGATTGTTTTAGCATTTCTACTTGTGTCTGAGAAATAATTTTAGTTGAAACTAAAAAGATTACTGTAAATAAATGGTGGCATGTAAATCCTCCCAATTAGAACATAATGAAAATTTCTTGGAAAAACATTATATCCTGAGGTCATGTGCCTAAAAGACTGAACTTTCTCAGCCCCAATCTTATCACCTATAAGAATAATACAATTTAAAAATCTGTGATTGAAAACCATCTACTTTACAGGACTAAAGGCTCACCTAATATTCAGACCAATATGTAATATATCCAAACTAACAAAAATATTTTATTCCTAATTTAAAATTATTAAAACTTTTACATGGAAGATAGATGCTTAGATGAACACTTTTGATTCTTTCACTCTATGATGAAAACAGGGAATGAAACAAATATCTTAGGGATTGAGATGGGGGAAGAGTAGTCATACTCATTTTCAGTTTTTATCAATCATCAATGGAAAGAAATTTTTTCTGTTACCAACTGTTTTTTTTTTTTAATTGTTGTTGTTTTCCAAGATAATTGGGGTTAAGTGATTTGCTCAGGGTCACACAGTTAGTAAATGTTAAATGTCTGAGGCCACATTTGGACTTAGGACCTCCTGATTTCCAGGGTCAATACTCTACCCACTGCACCATCTAGCAGTCCTTGTTACCAACTGTTGATCCAATATTCATTAAGAATCTATTCTTAGGATTCCATATTAGAATCAAATTCTGTATGCATAAATGCTATTGTGTTTGTTTTGAGTTAAAGTTGTGCTTGGCCCATAATAGGTACTGAACAAATGCTTGTTGATTAAATGAAGTAGTCAACTATCTTTTATTATCCATAATATTATGTCATAATATTTATCTTTTGTATATTTTGTTATTTCTTTTATTCTTTGATTAAGAAGTCTAATATACCACATCCTGTTTTCATGTAAAAATCCAAATTTTATAAAGGTATAATTACAATATGATACTAGGGTTTAGAATATTACCATAACACTGACAATGTAAAGGAAAATTGGTTGGAAACTACATTTGGGTTTAATGTAAGGAAGATTTTCTAAAAATCAGAGATATCCACAAATAAATTGGGCTACATTTTAGGAGATACTGATAAGTGACTGTTTAGGGAAAAGTTAGCTAACTACTAGATAGGACTATGACAAGAGATTCCTTGTTATACGGGTAGTTGGCACAATGGGCAGAGTGAGTAACTTGAAATCAAGGTGACCCAAATTCAAATACTGTCTCAGAAATCTATACAGCTCTGTGACTCTTCTGGGAAAAACCCAGAGATTCCCTCTAGACCTCAGCTTTGTCACCTGCAAAATAAGCTTGGATTTTATAGTCTCCAAAGTTTTTTCTCATTCTAAATCCATCATATTGAGATATACATTGGACTAGACAGCTTCTAAGGTCCTTTCCAACTTTAAGAGTCAGTGATGCACAGCACTGTGCTTTTGCTCACCCTAAACTCCCATCTTGGAATGTCTTCTTGACCAGCTGATTCAATGTTTCAGCCTGCACTGACCACCCCTTTCTTCTGAACTCATATAATCTGTTCTAGGAATCTGTTACAGTCCTGTAAAACAACACATACCATTCTTTTATATGAGGACTGCTCTAATGCCCTGCCACAGTGTGGAAGTAACCCCTCCCAAAGCTTCTGGAAGTTCTACCAAACTGGAGAGTTTTCAAGTACTTGTCTTCTTGTATCAATCGAGCTAAGTTTAGGATTCTCAACTTGGGATCTGTGAAACTCAGTTTTTGAAAAGCATTTTTATAATTATTTCAATATAATTTGTTTCCTTTGTTGTGTTTTATTTCATGTACTTAAAAACAGAATTCACCAGATTCCTGGAGGGGTCTGTGATGCAAAAAAGATTAAGACCTTCTAGGGAAAGGACCATAAATCAAATTTCTTTTGTGCTCTACTTCCTTATCCCCATTTTAGCCCT
Source organism: Sminthopsis crassicaudata (assembly GCF_048593235.1). Classification (NCBI taxonomy): domain Eukaryota; kingdom Metazoa; phylum Chordata; class Mammalia; order Dasyuromorphia; family Dasyuridae; genus Sminthopsis; species Sminthopsis crassicaudata. The sequence goes on from NC_133621.1 coordinate 50,705,148, forward strand.
GCCTTTGCTCCATCCCATGCCATGGGACATGGTGGATATAAGTCCAAGCTTAGAGTCCATCTCTGAGATATGTGTGTGTGTGTGTGTGTGTGTGTGTGTGTGTGACCATAAGCGAGTCACTTAACCTACTAATGGCCTAAGCAACTCTCTGAGATTTAAATTTACGAAGAAATTGGTAATCTGGGTCAATGAAGTTTCCCTATAGCAATGAAATCATAGGTCAGGATGTCAAAAAGGGGGGTAATGGATCCCTATAGTGAGGCATTGTGTCTTGGGGAGTAATGAATGAATGCAGAAAAGTCAAAGGTGGAACCATAGAGCTAATCAGATCAGACAACGTTTGGACACAAGGAAGGCAGGATTGGAATGAGAGTGATGGCTTAATGGAAGTGTAATTAAGGCAACCCACCCTTTGGGCTTGAGAGACAGAAAGCCAGGTCAGCGAATGCAATCATTTATTCTGCCTAAGTCATCTGTAAAATGTACATGCACTCAAAGAATAAAGCTGGACACAGCTTTGTGACACAAGAATCCTAGGTGTCCTGGCAGAGACATTTCCAAACTTTCTGAGCTCTTTGTAGAAGAAAACAAGTCTGTGGGGAACAACAATAATTAATGAATGAGTATATTAAAATGCATATGCTTCTCCTTACTGAAATCATAACGTTCCAGGAAGAAGAAATTTTTGCCTTGACCCAGAGTAAGGATGTGCAGTGAGAGAGATCATTCCATTTATTCACTAGGGGGAACTCGAGTATAGTTGCTTTTTCCACCTCTAGTGGAATAGATAAAATCTCAGTAAAATCTCCTTTGCTTAATAAGTAAGGGACTGCTTGATGCTGAGATCAAGAAGCTAACAGAGGCCACCATCTCATCATACTTGTGGGGATGGGGCTCAGACAGCCAACAATTTCTGAACTAAAGTTCTCCAACAACTGAAAGGCAGCTTTCTGTTTGCTTGTTCTCATGTAGTTCTCTCCCCCAGATGCTTGTGGAGATAACCTCTGGGCACTTAGGTATCTACTGAACTGTAGCAACTACAGGCTTATCATAAAAGAGGTCGATCATTTCCTAGATGGGATAATAGTGACTTGTCCAAGATCACAAAGTCCCAGAATCTGGTTGCTGGAAGGGAAACCAGAAGCCACAGTAGCCCAACAGTTCATAGTAGCTCTGAAATCTGGTCTTTGAGTCCAATGTTCTTTTTCCTATATTATGCAGATACTCTTGAGACATACATAAAGGTAATACCACATTAAATCATACTGAACTCCTTCCCATGATTCCTTTTTCTTGTTCACCCCACCTCTTGCTTAAAGTGATTTGGTCAACACAGCAGCAGGGAGCTATCTAGAGGGAAGCCATAGTGGAAGTGGACACTCAATTTACTGTGGCCCAGCTTCCAGGATTATCTGTTAACTTTGGAGAGCTGAGGAACTGGTAGCTGGGAGGGGGTTTGGGGAAAGATGGTGATGTGTATTTTTTTGTGTTGAGAAAGGACTTTAGAAATAGATGTTATGTTAGGGATCCAACTTGTGGAATTTCACTTATTATTATTATATATAAAATACTATTAAGTGCTTTATATAAAACTTGTAAAGTGTTTTATATTATCTCCACTTGGGCCTTAAAAACAACCCTGTGATAAAAATGACGAAAAAGTCTCAGGGCATTTTCAGACAGGGCTATATCATTCATTCAACTTTACACTGCTAATAATGTCAGAGGCTGAATTCAAAGCCAGTTTTTTTCTGAATAAAAGTCCAGCCCACTTTACATGATGCGACACTACCTTTCATTGCTTTAAAGAGAACAACAATACTCTATTATTTGCCATGACTGGAAATGAATTTATAGTAACTTAAAAGTTATCTAGCCTAACCCTTAAATATTAAGATGAAGAAACTATATAGAGTTCAAATTACGTGACAAAGTCACATTGGTAGAACTCAGCAGAGCTGGGAATTGAAGCTGTGTTTTCTGATATCCAACAGATAGAAGAGTGAGAGAGTTAGGGTTTAAAATCTATCTTTGGTAATTAATGCCTGTCTGTCTGGCATTAATTACTGGGTAAGTTACTTCAGTTCTTTAGACCTCAATTTCCTCATCTATAAATGGGAAAGCTTATAAATAAGATGGCTCTTAAGGTCCCTTGCAAATCTAAAAGTAGGATCCTATGAGTGAATCCAGTGCTCTTTCAATCATATCAGTTAAGTCATGTCACATGGGTGAGTTTCTGAGATAAGTGACAACACAAAGAAAAGCACGAGGTTCCCCCCCCCCTTTTTTTAAAGAAGTTACATTTAGGGGAGTCAACATGCAAATAACTATGTTTCACAAGCCATAGAAATCATCAATTGGAGGGAAGACATGAGCATTAAGAGAGATTGAGAAAGGTTTCCTGCAGAAGAAGGAATTTTGGCTGAGACATGGAGGAAGCTGAGGAAAGAGAGCGGAAGCAGTCACTGAAAATGTCAAGTCAGGAGATCCAGTATCTTGTGCAAGAAACACGAGGGAGGCCAGTGCCACTGCACTAGGGAGAACCTGGCAGAGTGTAAGGTACAGGAAGGGGCCAGGTTGCCAAGGGCTCTGTATGTGATCCTAGAGGGAATGGGGAACCACTGGGGTTGACTGAATGGGAGGGGGATGAGTCAGAGTTGAGTTTTTGGAAGATTGGTTTGATGATTGAACGTAGAATGGACTGGGGTGGGCAGAGACTTGTAGCAGGGAGACAAACTGATAGAGTACTACAGTAGTCCTGGTATGAGGTAGAGGGCAGGATCAGAGATGAAGAAGAAGATATATATGAGATGTTTCAAGACAGATGAGACTACACAACTGATTGGTCAATGGGACTGAGGAGTCAATCAGGATGTCAAGGTTGGGAGCCTAAGTGACTGGGAGATGGTAATTCTCTCTACAGTGATTCCAAAGTTAGTTAGAATTGGAGGGTTTGGTAGGGGATGGAGCAGAGACAATGAATTCAATTTTGAGCATGCTGAATTTAAGATGTCTATGGGACATCTAATTAGAGATGTGCAACAGGCAGCTGAAGATGTATTCAAAATAACTTTTCCTGCCCTTTGGTCTCTCCTGAATATAATTTAACAGCGGTTGATATAGAATTATCAACATGAACATCCCTTTTTTGCCTGCTACTATATTACTGTGGTAAGTAGAGGGAATACTGAGCTGTATTACTTGCCTTTGCTCCTAATGGCCTCAGATGTTATGCTTTGGGAGCTTTTATGATTGCTTTTTTCCTTTTCCCCCTGCTTTCAGTGGGCCTCTCTTTGCTGACAGTATACCTTACTCTAGCATCATTCCCTCCTCTTCCTTTCTAATTTACTGCTTCTACACTGCCTTGGCCTAAGAAACTAAATAATCATGCTTAATTGAAATGTGCCTAAAAGAAGAGTAAGTCAATTTTGAATGAAAATCAGAAAGGGCTAACTAAAAACAAAGTATTTGGTGAAATCAGTCAGAAGTCTTTTTCTTTAATTTTCTTGCCAGTTTCATCTGCATTCTGGATAGCAAAATACATAAAGAATTGGTAGATAAATGAGATTTTGCTGTATTTAATCCATGAAATTGTCTGCTTCTGGGCCATCCCTGTTAGTTATGGAGAAGGCATATTAATGTATACCTTTATGGGGGAAACAGAGGCTGTGAAAAGTAGGCCTAATTAATTAAAAATCATCTTAGGATCATGATGATAATGATATTGATAAATAGCTAGAATTCATATAGCACTATGAACCACCCATAATGTTAAATATTTTACAAATATTAAAGTAAAAAAATTTATACTATTCATTAATCTCCATGCTCATTTTGGGTTTCCATTTGGTAAGTCTGTTGGTCTTAGAATCAGTAATGAACAAGCATTTATTAAGTACCAACTGTGTTCCAAACACTGCTAGACTAAGAATATAAAGGTAGCAATGAAACTCTCTCAAAGAACTTAAATTGAGTCCCCCTTCAGTAAACTCAGAGTCACAATTGTAAGTAGGGATAGAAGATGCTCTGGATGGCAATCCAGCATGTTTTAGTATGTTTAATTAAGAAACCCAAAGCCAGGATATCCCGGGGGGCACACTTCCTCATGTACAAATCAGAGAATTTTAGAACTAGAAAGAACCTTATGAAGCCATCTGGTCCATTACTACGTGCCATCAGAACTCTAGAACTCGAACATTATGATATGGAAAGGCATAAAAATTCACTCAAATAAAAGTAACTTGTTAAAATGTCACCTGAACCTGAGTTAATGTGTCTCCCCAAATCAGTTTATCCTGCTTATTCACCCAGGACGAGTCATTGTACATCGAGCAATAAGAAAATTTCATTTGAAGGTATTGTACCAGCATAATAATTATTATACAGGAAGATAAAAGGGCAAAATAACCATGGTTTTATATTTACTTTTTAAAACCTGATAGGATGTTCTAGGCAATAATTAAAGGATATGACTTCAATCTTGGTTAGAAGAACCAAAGAAATCTCTGTTGTAATTAACTTTTATTTTTAAAACACAGATAAGAAAAATGAGAAAGTGTTTATAGAAATGGACATTCAGAGATGTTAAAAAAGATAGCAATGAAAACTTAGGGGAGGCAGAAAGTACAAGAAACAGAATGTTTATTTTCAGCCCAACCTAAAAAGACGTTCTATTGCCTGGCAATGATCCCTCTTGCCAGGGTGTATTTTAGCAGCTGGGTTACCTCAGCTGAAGGTCTGGTAAGGAAAAGAAGTTTGATATTATTAGTGCTATTTATCCTGGGAGAGGAAACAATGACCAGAGGATTCACACATTCACAGCTTATAAATCTAAATTTAAACATTTCTCATCAGTTGACATATAGAGAGCAACAATAACTAACATTTATGTTTAACCACTAAAAAAGTTTTAAATATTTGATAAATAAGAGCAGCTCTAAGCTAGTAACAGTTGCCTTCTTTTTCTAATGTGTGTATATATATAAACTACTAAAGCTTGAAATTGCACTAATACTTTTAGGATGCTCTATATAGGGCACCTGGGGAGAAGAAGTGGATAGAGTGCTGGGCAGAGAGTGAGGAAGATTCGTCTCCCAGAGTTCAAATTTGGCCTCTGACACTGAATAGCTGTGTGAACCTGGGCAAGTCGCTTAACCCTGTTTGCCTCAGTTTCCTCATCTGTAAAATGATTTGGAGATGGAAATGGAAAATCACTGTAGTATCTTTGCCAAGAAAACTCTAACTGGGATTACAAAGTATTAGAAACAACTGAAAATGACTGAACAGCAACATATTATAGGAAACTAAAATTCTCTGTGGGGGTGAGGTATATAGCTAGACTACTTTTTAAACTGACACAGAACAATCTGGCACCTCAGAGCAATAGTTCTCATTCAGATTGTCGACCACTGTCCAAAGAACCTCAGGGGGCCTTCAAAGTTATTGCCAGGAGTCTATGAATCCAGAGATGGATCTAATATCAACATTCTGATCTTTATACTTCCAATAAAATATGCAGTGTGATATTTAACAAAATAAGTAACAGCATATGTATTTTCTTCTCAACTCCCCTTATTTTAAAGGTACCACCATTTTCTCAATTACCCAGATTTAGAACTTCAGTATCATTCTTAATTCTTTTTTTTCCCCTGAGCCAATTGGGGTTAAGTGACTTGCCCAGGGTCACACAGTTAGGAAGTATTACCGTCTGAGACCAGATGTGAATTGGGGTCCTCCTGACTTCAGGGCTGGTGCTTTATCTTAATTTTTTATATCCACACATCCCATACATCTGATCTGTTGCCAAGCTCATCACCCTAGCCTACTAGGGCCTGGGCATTATGGCAGTGTGATGGGGGTTAAGGCATTATACAAGAGTTTCTGTCTTCAAGGATTGGGGGAAACAAGTTTCTAAACCTGAAACAAACAGAGAATAATTTAAGTGGGACATATATATGAAAATAAATAAAAAATCAAGTACTATGCTATTGAAGATAACAGGAGAAAACTATTCCATTTGTTTATTATAAGAAAGTTTCAAATTTCATGACATGTTCATAGTAAACCTGATTTTCATGTGGTATAGCATTGTATTCCTTTGGGCTCACTCTCCAAATTTCTATTTAAATTTGGCAGCTTAAGTTCCCTAGAGAAAGGCTAATTCCTTCTCATCTCAGGGCTCTAGGGTTAACCTCGAGAGCATGGATTGGTTTCTGCAACTGTTGCTCAGGAATCCTGGCTAGTATACTGATTCTCAATCAACTTTTAGGAAGCTAATGTTTAATCGGAACCACTGGTATAAAAACACACACTGTCCTGATCCCCTCCACCCCCCAAAGAATCTGGATTACAATCCCCCACAAGTCCATGGTCCAGAGAAAGAGAGCTTATGCTTACAGAGAACATGGGCCAAAGGGATAACTCAGTTTCTGGAAGTTTTCTCCTGTAGAATTCTGGAATCTCTTTTGTGGATGTAGCTCTTGTTGGGCTCAGTGGGTTAGTGCCATGTAGAGTCCTAGCTTGCTTTTCTTTGGTAGGTCTAATTTGTCCTTTGCTCTTGGTGCAGATGCTACCACCAATCACTGATATTTTGAAGACAGTACTGCTGTCCCTTTAAGAAGTCTAAATCTCCTGACTTTCTATGGTCACAGGAGGAGAAAATAAATATTTTTTCTATACCATCAAATCATTCCTTTTCAAAGGCTCAACTGCTTTTCTACTACTAGGCTAGACTTGCTCCTGAAATACTGGTTTCCAAACTGGCTTGTTGTTTAGAAGTTATTTCTTTAAGCCAAACTCCAGAAAGCATGACTAATTCTTTTCAAAAGCTCACAATGTATTTCTATATAGAATCATCTGTGTTCATTCACTTTATACCTAGTTTCCATCTTTGATTGACTGGCTGATTCAATAGAGTTATCTAGGAATTTTTCACACCAAGTTTCCACCTTTGATTGATTCTGTAACTCTATAATTAAGACATTGTCACCCAATAATAATAGCAGGATATAGAGATCTTGTAAGTTACATTAATTGGGATTGATGGAGTGGAACAACCCTTTTTCAGAACACTACAAAAATTTCCTTAAAAGTAGAATTATTCCCTTTGAAAGGCAACTCAGTTTTCCAAAAATACATTTTTATTGGCAAGAAGAGTTGGCCTGCAGCCTTATGGAAAAAGGGATGTTCCAAAAGTATCCCATGTGTAGCTGGGAAGTTAAGGTACAGTAAATCAAAGTAAGCTAAAGCCAGCCTAAACATTTTTCCTGAGTAAAAACACAATAATAATGCCTTAAGTTTCCTAGAATAAACAAGTATTAGAGAAAAAGAAACCATATAGTTGCAAAATTTCAGAGTGATGCTTGATTCATACATAGATATCTACAAGAAATCAAATATCTGAAGACGTTTCTTTGTTGGAGCTTGAAAGTCTAGGGACCTCTTAATGATCTTAATCTTTGGCTCTAAAAATTATCTTCACTCATTCCAACTGCATGCCTATTTCTCCCCAAAATTTGAGCTTTCTATATCACATTGGAGAAAAATTTGATCCAAAGCAGAAGAGCAATGTTATAAATGCTGGCTAATAGTCTGGGAGAAAAATTGAAAAACTAAAATTCATGATTCCTTTTATATCGATTTTTTTCCTGAAAGAAAGAAATGCTATTTTTCTGAACCAACCTTCTATCACAATCTTAAAATTAGGGAACAGCAAATTTGCTCAAATAAGCATGTAGGGGTAGGGAGAAGGATAGCAGGAAGCTTTTTTTTTTTTTTTTTTTTTTTTTGCTTTCCAAACTTAGATATTTAGTATTTTTAAGAGAAGAAAAATGTAAGAAGGTCCACAAGAATGAGCCAACATTATACTTTCAAATGATATATAAGTAGAAAGCTAAACACACTGTTAAGTATGCATTTAAATTTTTTTAAATGAAGATTTTCTAAAAGGTAGTAGCTTATATAGATCTCAAATATATTTATTCATAAATTTTTTCATTCACAGTTTCAGCTATGTTACATAACCAAGGGCTAGATTTGAAATAAAGGTTTTCCAGCCATCGTAACAATGCTTTTATGTAATGCTATAGTAAACTTTCAACTGAGTTTTCATATTTTAATTGATTAAACGGTATAAATTACTAGAACAAAAAGAGTATTGCTGAAAATTAATATGTGGGATCATAAATAAATATCATATTCAATTTAATTTCTATTCTAGTGATGTCACCAATACCTTCTCTATCAAGAGCCAGCCCAGAAATGAGCCAGCGCCAAGAGAAAGTGCCAATTAAGCCAAAAATTAATGAAATTTTACTAATTTCAAATCAGTTGTTATAGTTAAGTACCAGATGATTTCCCTCCATCAAGTCTTTCTTAAATATTCTTAGTTGGTGCTCCAGGGAAGGGAAGAGGGAAGCAAAAGTTGTATTTGTATAAAATGAAAACCAAATTAGTTTTGGAAATTCATGTTAACTGTTCAAAAGCCTGATGATAGTTGTCAATCAGTCAATAAACATTTATTAAGTGTGTACTATGTGTCAGGAATTGTGTAAAATGCTGGGATACAAAAAAAAAGGGTAAAAGAATATCCCTGCCTCCAATCTAATAAGAGATTCAACACACACACACACACACACACACACACACACACACACACACACACACACGCAGAGAAGTAATGGGGGGAGAGAGGAAAAACAGCAAGGAAAAGCGAGTATCTGGCCTGGAAGTGGTGGGGCATAATGAAATCCAGGGGAGTACACTTGATGGGAAATGATGAAACGACTCTCCTGGGCATGTCTCTTAAATGGAGGATCTGGGAAGAGATCTCCAATATCCTTTCTAATCAGAGGGAGGGAAGGAGGAAAGAGCCTTGGGGCAGGAGATCCTGAGGAAGTGTAAGTCTCAGAGTTGATGTCCTCTTGTAGGATGATGAGAAAGGGTGCAGAATTAATTGAATCAGAAAAAATTCATATAATACCAATAATATGGGACAGATGGTTCTTAAGCTTATGCCAGCTGAATGCAAGTTCTGGTAGAATCTTCTGAGCTGGAAAGGTGGGTGACAGACCACATGCCTGTTGTCCAAGGATCTGCCTGGCTAAAATGAAAAAGGTTTACATCCAAGTTGGGCACAGAGTGATGGATTTTTCAGGCACAGAAACTCTCGAGAACTATCTACTAAATGGAAGATAGATTCTAGTCTGTATCAGATATCAGTGAAGAAGGAACCCATATCAAGAGATGCTTTGAGTACTTAAATGTATTTTATTTAGGATTCTTTTTATTAGATATAATTGATGAGTGACATGGAGATATTTTAATATCTTCTATTTATTCTTTTATTTCTACCAATCATACTTTGAAGTAGTATAATATTTTGTGATATTTATAATAATCTTATGTGACAATTATTTTTCATTAGCAGCTTTATCATTGGCTATTTTAAACTCCATTTTTCAGAATGGCTAATTAGCTCACTCTGCCATGGATCGGGTAAGATATCATATATAAGTTGAATAATTTAATATAAAACAAAAGCAGCCTATGGTTTTGAAGGATTTCTTCTTTAATACATTCCTCTTATAGGAAGAAGGTAGAACAATTATTAGCAGAATTATCTTACAAAACAAGAAGTAAAGGGGAAAAAAAGTTCACAGAAAACTTGGCAGGATCTTGAATTAAATCAGATCCTGAGAGCATGTATTCATAAAATTTGAAGGAAGACAACAACAGATGAAAAATGGAAAAAATCTGTGAACATTACTGTAACAAATTATTCTTTTCCTTTAATAACCATGGAGCCACCATATGTTCACTCTGATATTATAGTCCTTGATGATATTGTAGACTTAGAATGACAGAAAACAAAGACAGGAAAAATGGCTTGGTCAAGTGCACACAGAAGAGGCTCATAATGAAGGCAACCAATTCTGAGTCTCTGAGGAACAGATTCTCAAGATATTCAAATATGAAAGAGAGGATGAAACTAAATGCTTAGGAAAAAAAAACATGGACAATATCACTACAAAAAAAAAAAAGAACATAAATCATGATCTACTTTACTATCACTATAGGATTTTCCCAGGAATAACATATTAAAAAAGCATGAAAACCATTCTTGAAGGTCACATAAGAAAACATGCTCAGCTTTCTCCAATCATATTCTATAACACATACACTGGCACATAGTAGGTGCTTAGTAAATGCTGAATTAAACTGATTTATGATCATAGAGGTAACAAATGTTCATGATCTCACTGTGCTTCCTGTTGACAATTAAAAAAAAACCCATCTCACTGAAGCAAGATGCCATCTTATAAACTATCCTCTAGCAAGGAGTTTTCAGGGTGTATGTCAAAATCATACAAGGTTCCATGAAAAAATAGACTATTTCATGCCTAATAATAATAATATTATAAGGCAAAGTATAATGTAATATAGTTGGCCAAGGTATTCGTCATTCTCAAGTAAGATTATCCACGGCAGAGACCAAATTGAAGAGGGGTTCTTACAGATTGGGTGAATTCCCGTTGAGCATTTATGAATGACACGGACAAGAATGAGAAAGTGTAGTTGAGCTGGGAGAAATACTCTTAAAAGCAGTATCCACATTGCAAAGATAACAAGTTCATTAAATGATCAAAATGATTTTACTACAGAAAGGGAGGGACACCTATATCGCCTTATATTACTGAGTTTGGATAGCAGATACATACTAGAACTACTTTCAATTTTCTGATGGGTCATTGGTCCTGACTTAGCTGTTATAGCAGAATGGGTATAAGAATTCTTGTTCCCTCACAGTTGGCTAGATTCTCAGAAAAGTTGGGAGAATCAGAAGTTGGGGGAAAACCTTCCCCCAACTCTCCAAGAGAAATGACAAAGATTTTTACTTACTCTATGCTGAGCCTTGATTGTATTTATAGATTGCTATTAATTTGGGTAGATAATAATTACCAAATTCCCAGCTAAAGTTTTTAAAATGCGGATTTGCTGTTTTGAGACAATGTCCTTACAAATTGTGACTAGGCAATTTTCAGACTTGGTAGAAAGCTTCATGCTTTGGCCCTTCACTTTAGAACTGTTGTACAAGCATAACTCAGAGATATTCTGGGTTTCATTCTAGATCAGTGCAATAAAGCACATTTCACAATAAAGTGAATCACACAACTTTTTTTTGTTTCCTAGAATGTATAGAAGTAATGTTTAAGCAATACCATAGTCTATTAAGTGTGCAACAAATGCCTAAAAATGTACATACCTTAATTAAAAATACTTTACTGCCCAAAACTGCTAACCACCATCTACCTGACTGATCAGGGTGGCAGCTGTTGAAGGCTGGGGTGGCTGCGGCAAGCTTAAAATACAAGAGCAAATTTTGTCGAATTGATAGGTTCTTCCTTTCGAACACTCAGAGGCCATTGTTAGGGGTATTAATTGGCCACATTTCAATATTATGTCTTAGAGAATAGGGAGGCCCAAGTAAAAGAAGAGAGATAGGGAATTTAATATCTTTTTCTGATAAAGATATCATAAAGTTCATAGTATTTATTATTATATTCCCATTTTATACATGAAGAAACTGAGGCTTCATGAGATGGAAAGATTTGCTCAGGGGTTGCTTAACTCCAAAACCATTACAATATTTTGATGCATCTGTTCCTCTGGGATGCTTTTCGGGCCAACATCTGTATTCTCTTATACAATAACCTCAAATTCAATCTTCGATCAACCAAAGATAATGAAGGTTGGCAGTCATTATCTTGCTTTCTCCAGCAAAGTTGGCTAAGGCTCAACCTTTAAAAAATAAACTCATCTAAAATATTAAAATAAAATATAGAATCAACAAACACATACTAAATTCTATAGCTACAATCAAAGATGTCCTATCATACCTCTTCGTTAGGGAACCTTCTGTTTTGTTGTACTATCCTACTTTCCTCTGCTGCCAAATTGGGGTTTTGCTCCTTTTAAGAATTTAGTTTCCTCCTCAGCAATCATTTTTTCATGAAATCTTTGAGAAGTAAACATCTCCTGTTAATTATAAAGCAATAGATTTTCCTGATGATCAATTATCCAATCATTCTTACTGAAAGCAATCAAAGGGAGGAGCAAGTGTTCTGAGCACATGGCTGAATTCTGACAGCTCGGAGCAAGCCAGCTTCCTGATTTATTTCACTAAGAATCAAATTAAGGACAACTTGCTCTAACTAACTACCTTATGTTCACTGCACAAGATCAGATATGCATTAAACTTTCAACAACAAAGAAACAATGGTCAATGAGTCCCTTGTTTAATTGTCATAGTGCACTTATATATTCTCTGGATATATTTGGGAGGCTTTTAAAAATAAGAAATTGTAGTTTCTACCTAGCTGCTGATTTCTTTGGAAAGCTTTATCAAAGGACCTATCTTTCATAAACTTACTTATGTCAAGTACAGGTACATTCAGAGTTTAGTAAGAGGTCAGAGAAAGGAGCATTTGGGTAAAATATAAGAAGCTACCAGTCTATCAAATTTCAGTTGCTCATGAAGAAAGGCAATATGATACAGTGAAAAGACTGTAGAACTTGGAGTAAGAGGTTCTGAGTTCAAATTCTGGCTTTGCAAGCTATTGCCTGTATGCTTCCTTTTCAGATTTATATTCTTATATTACTTAGGTTGGTATTGAAATTGGTACGATTGCATGCTACTGAAAATCATTTTTGGATCCTTATCTTTCTCCTAAATGTCTAATAGTCAGAAAGAATATTTCATAGGCTTATAGCAAGATGAATATGGAGCTGAAAGTAACCCAAGAAATTATCTAATCCAACCCCTTTGTGTTTGTTTGTTTGTTTTTTTGGGGGAGACTGAGGTCCAGAGATGTTAAAGTGATTTTCCAAGATTGGGCAAGTCATAGGTAATAGAACTAGAATGATTCTAATTCCAGCATTCTTTCCAATATTCTGTGAGGAGTCTGCCCGTTAAAGTCTCTACTCCATCCATGCTCCATTCAGTCACTAAAGTAATTTTTCCTAAAGTGCAGATCAGATCATGTTACCCTCCTTCCTTTCTTCCCTATAAATATCTCTGGAATCAAAATAAAATATAAAATGCTCTGTTTGGCATTTAAAGCCTTTCATAAGCTAACCTCCTCTTACTCTTTCCAGTCTTCTTAAACCTTATTTCCCTTCAAATACTTTGGCACATAGTAGGTGCTTAATAAATGCTTATTAATTAGATCACACTTCCTATATATACACACATGCATTATAAACACACACACACAGTATATTTGCTAAATAAATATTTAGGCATGTGACACATACTAAGAAAAGTTGGAATTTGGGGGCTGGCCCCACTTGAACTGCCCGATGCCTTGGGGTGCCAATAGAGTCTTTTTGTCTTTAAGTAACCAACAGAATTTTCTTTTAACACAGCAGCTGAGTGAATTGCTTTAGTGACCCATCACAGCTGAGAAACCGGGATACCACAGGGTATTCCAGCTGAGCAAGGGAGTGAAGTCACATTCAGAAAGGAACCTGAGAACCCTGGGTGCTATGATCCGACACACAGTGAAGTGAGCAAAAGCAGCAGAACAATTCATCCTGGGACAAGATCGTAAAGAAAAACAACTTTCAAAGCAATGGCTGAAGAAGATATTGGAGGACTAAGGTTAAAAGTCATAAAGGTCACCTCATGACATAGATTATAGACAAAAAAAATACAGAAAGGGACAGTTGTAGACATGATCACTCTGTAGATTCAATTTAATTGATTATACTGATTTGCTATAGATTTATTTTTCTTTCTTTAGGTTACCTGGGGAGAGGGTCAGAGGAGGAAAAGGTATTAGGTATTAATAATAATAGAAGGTATTATTATTATTATTATTATTTGTTTTGTTTTGTTTTTTTCCTGAGGCTGGGGTTAAATGACTTGCCCAGGGTCACACAGCTAGGAAGTGTTGAGTGTGTCTGAGACCAGATTTGAACTCGGATCCTCCTGAATTCAGGGCTGGTGCTCTATCCACTGCGCCACCTACCTGCCCCCAGGAGGTATTATTAATGATGCCATTGTAATACTTCTCAAAATACATGAAAGAGAACAGAAGGAATTTATTCTATTTATTTAAAAAATCAAGTGCTATGAAATAGAGGACTGCTAGATGGCACCAGAGAGCACAGACTTCTATGCTTAGAGTCAGGAAGATTCATCTTCCTGACTTTAAATCTGACTTAAGACACTTTCCAGCTGTGTGACCCTGGGCAGTCACTTAACCCTGTCTGCCTCAGTTTCCTCTTCTACAAAATGAGCTGGAAAAGGAAGCTGCAAAACCATCCAGTATATTTCCTAAGAAAATCCCAAATTGGGTCATGAAGAAAAGGACATAAATGAAAATGACTAAACAACAACAAACACAATCCCAAATGTTGTCACTTTTTTATTATTCAGCCTATACGGAAAAGAGCAGTGAAAAATAGTTAAAAACAGAAAATACACATCCTCTTTATATTCTAAATGTATGCTATCTTTAAAAGCAGATTTATGTTCCTAACATTTACATGCTTAGATCGACAGTCCATTTCTGTGATATCTGCAGCGCCATCAGGGCAAAAGAGCTACCATGTTGTGGTAGAAATATAAGCTGTTGGAGCTAGGAGGGATTTTAGGAATAACACAGTGTGACTCCTTCATTTTTTAGAAAAGGAAACAGATGCAGCTATGAAAAGTTACTTGCCCAAGGTGAAGGCAGGATTAAGCATTTGCCACAGATTATCCACCAAATGGACAGCCCATAAGTGGGCAGTCAAGAGTTCAATGTGAAGATATGTTCTCTTAAAATATTCCAAACGTACTAATTCGCAAATTCTAGGAACACAAAAAACGAGTGAAATGGCTTTCATTGAACTTGTTAACTATTCAGCCTGGAAATTTTAGCTCCCAAAAGTAGTGTTTTGGAAAAGTGAAAAGAAGGTTTTTAAATAAAAGTGCCCACCTGTACCAAACTATAAGTGTTGATATAATGTCATTATTTTCAGGAAACTTCTTTTTTTCTGTCTCAAAAAATTCCAGGATCGAACAATTCTTAGGAATGGATTAATATTACAAGATTGTTTTTAAATTGCTAGGCAACACCAAAAAAAAAAAATGTCCATGTTCTGAGATCACTGGGCATTCTTTATTCTTCCCACTCTTAGGGCATTTTGTTACCTGGCCTTGTGCCATTTGGACAGTGGCAGTTTGCTGAATCCCAGCTACTGTTTTATTTTACCTGTAATGGCAAAAATATAAAAATCTGTACTTCTGAATAATGAATTATATTTGACAAAGTAGAATCGGAGCTCTTTGGCAGGGTGCACTTTCTTACTGGACTGATTACATCTCTTACTGGAATTAAAGCATAGAGTTTTAAGTTCCTTTATTATTTCTAATAATAAGACTATTCTAATAATACTATTCCAATAATAATACTTCACAGGTAAATTGCCTTTTTTTGGGGGGGGAATCATGTGTTGGAACCAATGGACATTTTATGGACAATTTTAATATCTGGGAAAGAAAAGCTGATGTTCAAAGGAAACGAAAATTTTCTTTGTTTCTAAGGACTATCAATGTGATGGGGGAAGCACCAAAAACTCTATTTGAGATAATTATTCTAATTGCAGATAAATCAGAATTGTACTAAATTAGGAACTGCCTCTCTTTCTGCTTCCTTCCCTTTGTACTGCTTCCAATGACAAAGGAAACACAATCTACCTTTAAAAAAAAAATCCACATTTAACTTACGTCATAGATGCAAATATCTTTCTCTCAATTATCCTAGCAAAGGACCCCCTCCTTTTTTCACTCACCACTGCGACACAAAACGCAATGTATCTCACACCTCTAATTTAGACACTGCACCTTATGTATTCAAATATGTCACATCGAATCTTCACCCGTGGTTTTATAGTATATATAGAAAAAGACAAGCCATTCCCAGCTGCATTATCTTAAAGCTGTAACCTCTATTTCTGTGTACTATGAAGGAAAAACTGCTTCATTTTCTATTCACCCCTACAGAAATAAATCAAAAAAACCCAACTGTGATCTACATTTTTAATCATCTTCCACAGGCAAGGTTCTTTTAGCCACAACTTACCTAAAGGGCTAATTAATGTGGGCAACAGCAACAGAACAAACAGTTCACTGGCTGAAACAGAGACAAATCTATTCTCGTGCAATTATGACAGTATACTCCTGAATGCCTGATACGGATGGCTCTATACATGATAAAAAAGCTGGTTTTGAGTAACTGCTATTTCTATAGAAACACACCCTTCATCAAGACAGCTTTTTTTGTTTGTAGTCAGGGGAGAGTAGGATGGGAGCAATAAAAACTGAATCCCACAATGTAGCTTCATTCAAAATGTGAACAGACAAAAAGGATGTTTAGAAAATTAGAACAAGATGATACAAATCAAGTGATTAGAGAAATCAAGGTTGTTAAAACAGGAACCTCCAAACATAGGTATCTATGAACTTCATTAAGCTGGCTTTCTTTGAAATGTCCAATCAGACATTCTTTTTTTCCCCTCTCCATGCTGAGCATTTTTCCCCGTTTTTAAAATAGTAGTTTATTTTTTTTCCCCAATTACATGTCAAGATGATTTTTAGCATTTATTTTTACGAGATTTTGAGTTCAAAATTTTCTCCCTTTTCCTAAAATGGCAGACAATTTGACAAAGTTTATATATGTGCTATTGTGTAAAACATATTTCCATATTAGTCCCAGTTGTGAAATAAGAAACATATCAAAAGGGAAAAAACATGAAAAAGAATAAAGTGAGTGAAAAAACTCCATCAGTTCAGAGACTACTAGTTCATTATTTGTTGTGGATATCATTTACAAGTTTGTGAGTCCTTTGTACTTGTCTAAGAGCTGAGTTATTCATAGCTGATCATTGCACAATGTTGTAGAGTCTTCAATGTTTTCCTGGTTTTGCAAGTTCATACAAGTTTTTCCAGGTTTTTCTGAAATCTGTCTATTAATCATTTCTTTTACACAATAGTATTCCACTACATTCATAACTTCTTCAACCATTTCCAATTGACGGCCATCACTTGAATTTCCAATATTTTGCTACCATGAAAAAGGTTGCTATCGTTTTTGCGATTCAAGTCTTTCCCCTTTTCTTATGATCTTTTTGGGATATAGACTTAGTAGAAGTATTGCTGGACCCAAATGGTATGCACAGTATATCCATTATGTATGGTTTCGAATTGTTCTCTAGAATGGTTGGATCAATTCACAACTCTACCATCGGTACATTAATATCCCAATTTCCCCACATCCTCTCTAGCATTTATCATTTTCCTTTTTTTTGGTCATATTAGCCAATCTGGTGGTCTCTCAGATTTGCTTTAATTTTCATTTCTCTAATCAAAAGTGATTTAGAATACTTCTTCATATGCCTTTGATTTCTTCATCTGAAAATTGCTTATTCATATCCTTGAACAATTTATCAATTGGGGAATGGCTTTATTCTTCTAAATTTGACTCTCCATATATTTGAAATTAGGGCCTTTATGAGACATTGCTATAAAGATTGTTTTACCATTTTCTCCTTTCCTTCTAATCTTAGTTATATTTTGTTTATATAAAAACCTTTTAATTTAATATAATACAAATTTTCTATTTTACATTTTGTAATGATCTCTGCCTCTTGTTTGGTCATGAACCTGCAATGCATTGAGCTTCTTCTTTTAGAATTTGGATGTTACACCACATGAGCGTATATATTTATACTGAAATGACTTCATTTTCTATAGTTCTTTTGAGCAAGACATCATTTCCTTCCTTATCTCTTTTAATTAGGTCTATCCAGTCAGGCATGCTACCTTCAAACCCACTGACCTAGTTCTCCACTAGCAAGTGACCATTCCCAGAGGCAACCAGGCAACATGCTGTCTGAAAAGCTATTACACATGCAAGAATAACCATCTGCTTATACCCTGTCCTGCTGGAACTCAATCATCACTTAACAGGTTAAAGAGAGCATAAACCTGGTACTCTCCTAAAGCAAGCTGAAATAATTCTCACTCACTGCCAGGGGTTCCTTGGCTATAGTGCACTCATCAACCCAGGGATGAGCAGAATCATTTGATTTTGGTGAGACTCAATAAAGATAAACATTTGCTTTTCAGAGTGTAACTGACTGTGTCTTCTCACATGACTAATGTCGAGCTGTGCATTCAATTTATTCATTGAATTTGCCCTGTTCCATCAGATACCATCCCCAAACACATACAAGTCCTGAAGAAAGCCTCCACAGCATGCAAAGAGAGAGTACTGATAAACTCTAACAAAACATGAGATACATTGACTCTAGCATGTGACCTGGGCTTTGCCCAAGACCCCACAGCAAGGTGCCTATTTGGCAGTGAAAATTCCATTCTGATCTGCAAACAATGATTCTATGTGTCCTTGGCACTTTAAAAAAAACCCATGAATTCTACTTGCTGGCACATGTGCAGTAGCAATCTGTCAATTCTTACAGTCATCTGTGGTGATGGGCAAAATTCAACTTTATTTCTTTTCCAAGGTAGATTTAATCCAAGAAATCTACAATGGGAACTGCAAGCAGGGGGAGAGAAAGGTGTAGAGTAGATCCTCTCACCCTGTTCATGGAAACAAATAAATGATATTAGTGACAAATCTCATTAGCTGAGTGGCTTTGGGGAAAGTCCCTTTATCCCTGTGGATCTCAATTTGCTCCAGAGGTAGAGATGGTGCAGTGGAGAGAATACTCAACCTGGAGTTAGGAAGACCTAAGAAAGGTAGGTCTCAGATGTTTACTAGGTGGGCAAATCTCTTAAAATCTTTGAACCACAGTTTCTTCTGGAAAATAGGGATTAATAGTACCTATATGGCTTATATATTTGTTGTGAGAATCAGATGAGACAATGTATATAAATCACATTGAAAACCTCAAAGAACCATATGGGAGAAAGAGGGGAAAGGGAAAGCATTTATATAGAGCCTATTATGTGCCAGGCATTGTATTAAGCAGTTTCACAGTTTTATCTTCATATCAATCCTGGGAGACAGGTGTTTTATTATCCCCATTTTATGGTTAAGGAAACTGAGGCAAACAAGTTAAATGACTTGACTAGGGTAACACAGCTGATACATGTCTGAGCTCTGATTCGAACTCAGGTTTTCCTGCTTCCAGTCTCAGGGTGCTCCCCTGAGCCACTGTTGCTTCTGGTGCAAAGTGAAGCCCATATTGATGATCATGAGAACGATGATGATGATAATGACCACAGATTTAAGGCTGTAGCTACTGTAGCTACTTTGTCAGCTAACATGGTTATGCACAATGATACTCATTTTATCCCTGTCTGAAATGATAGAGCTGCCTTTGGAGCCAGGGTTGGAATCTCTCAGGGCTCTGAATCAACTCTAAGAATTGTTAATCAACATTGATAGGACACAATCCCCATATCACTAAAATTATAGTTCCAGGCCTAATAGGAGCAGTATTATCTGCAGCTCTGCCTGCCAGGATCCCAACAGTATTATACGCTTTTAAGAAAAAGGGAAAGGGCTTCTTAGTAAAACTAGACTCCGTCCTTTGTGCTAATAACAAATATGACCCGACGAAGAAATGCCCTCTGCAAGCTCCCAGTGCCCGTGGATTCCCTGGGAGCTGAAGCTTATGAAGCGGGTCTTGTGGGGGCAGTCTCGGACTTTCTAGCTAAAGAGCACCTGTCCTCCATCCTGCTTCCCAGGTTTGCTTGATGCTTCTCTCTTCATCCAGATTTCTTGGCATTGCCACACAGATGCTGCTGGCTTGTCTGCAGGGTTAAAATTCCCTCTGCTTGTTTGCTCCCAATTAACAAAGGAGAATTGACTTGGCTGTTTCACAATGGAACGTATTCTCAGCTCCATCCAGGAACTGGGAGGGGAGCGGGCCCTGCTGGCAGGCAGCCTGGCCACTCCAGCCTCGGATCCGGGAGATTTTCGACAGTGGGGGAAGGGAAGGGAGCTTCAGTTCTCACCCCCGAGCTGGGAAGAAAACCTCTAATCAAGCTTCTAACACAAACACGTTACAGAAAAACCCGGGGCACCAAAATGCTCATTTTGTTAGGGAACAAACATGGCACGAGGACCAGGGACTCAGAATTACGGAAGCAGAAGGAAGGTCAGAGCCGGAGGGGCCCTGTGAAAGAAAGCAGCACATGAGGAGACAGAGATTTAGGGATCGAGTCACTTGCCCAAGGTCAAGAACGTGTTAGGGAGAGATCCTGAGTCTCAGAGCAGTGCACAGAACCCTCAACCTGAAGGCAAGCCCTGAGGTTCAAAGCTGCAATCAGCCTAGCTCTGCCTCAGTTTACTCATGTGCACAACAAGGATGATAATAACACCACCGAATTGTTTTGAAGCGTAAATGAGACAATGTACATAAGGCACTTTATAAGCCTTAAATTGTCATAAAAATTCTAGCTATAATAATTTAAAATGATAATGACAACAGCTCTGATTTATTTAGCACTTTAGAGAGGCAGGCAGGAAGTTTCCCATCACCTTTGGTGAGATATGTTCTGAATGAAACGGTGACTAAGTTAATCAACGGATGGAGCATTTTCCAAGGACCTACTATGTGCCAGACATTGTCCTAAGTGCTGGTGATACAAACACAAAAAGGAAGCAATCTATTCAATAGGAGCCTTGTTGGACAGGACTGGACTCGAGTCTCTAATGAAATCATGTGTTCACAAATGTCTAAATTTTCATTTTCCCCCCAACCAAACAGAGCATTATGTGTGGCTGCTGGCTCGCTTGTAAGATAATCTGAGTCGGGCAGGACTCCAGAGAACAATTACTGGAGAGGTAGCTACAGCGAGGCACAAGGTCATCGAGCTAGCTAACAGAGTCCAGTTGTCTGGCCACCCAGCACATGCTGCTCTTGCTGGCAAACTTGATTTTGATTCTTCCAACCTTTTGCAACCAGACCTACCCTTGTTTTCACGGGTATAAATAATTCCCAATGAGAAAGCTCTATCAATGGCAATCCCGCATGTTCGGCACCTCCTTCAGAATATTGCCTGTACACTTTAATACCTTGACCCAAATCACGGAAAAAGGGTCTGGTGGTGATCTGGTGGGAGGGGGAGGATAGAATTTTTTAAGTCAGCTACTGTGCTAAGTGCCTTAAGAAATCAACTCACTTGATCTGTACTATTAAGTTGCAGAAACTGAGGCAGACAGAGGTTGGGTAATTTGCCCAGGTTCACCCAGCTAGTCATTCTCTAAGGCCAGCTTTGAACCAGGATCTTCCTGATCCCAGATCCAGCTCTCTGTGCCACCTAATATCGCACATCCTTTAAGGTCAGAGGTAAGCCTTAGCCCAGACCTTCCTGATTTAGATTCTTCCTTCCCAGACTCTACTCCACGCCACTCTTGCTCTTATTCTCTTTCCATTATCTAACTTTTCCTTTGCTTTTAATTAAAAGATGGCAGCCTATCTCCAAACTGGATCAATCATTGAGAAAGACTTTTAAAATATAAATTTACCTCAGCCAAGTTATTGGAAAGGAGGCTCAGAAGAAAAGTGAGCTATTTTTTCAGTTCTTTCTCAGGTTTTGAAGTATTATGGATGACAAACATGCCAGCCACATTAAATGTAAATTCAAAAATGCATTCAAAAACCAAATGAATTATTTTGGATTTCCCAGTGTTTTGGATTATCCAAACCACTGTTCTCCTCCATTGGTGCAGATAATTGAGAATGATAAATAAATAGCAGCCTTTTTATATCCAAGGTTACAGCTGCTGACTGGCTTGTGATACGATATGTAAGTATGCTAAAAGGACCAGTTTTTTCTCCTCACATTGTGGGCATGCAAAGAATGTCCCTTATTTTGCAAAAGCTTTTTTCCTCAAGTTCTTCAAGCTGTTTACCAACACTGTGGACAGCTCTGAGCTGGACATACCAAGTAGCACTTGGAATGGATGATTTAGAAATCCTATTTATGGGTTAAGAAGGCAGTCCTGCCCATAACTTTTAGCAGGAAAGAGCATTGTGGTCTTGGGGACTCACATATTTGAGGATCTGATGATCCCTGGGATTCTAAAAAGCCAAGAAAGTACGAGAATATTCCATATGGTTAAATTATAAGTTTCTTTTACATGTATCATATAGCTGAAATATAAAGAACAACATATTTCTGTAATACATGTAGACTTCCAAAGCACATGCATCACAACACCTTATGAGGCAGATAGTATAAATATTATTAGAATTATGTGTCTAAGAGACTTGTTTATGATCCCTACTAGTAAGGCGATGTTTGAATTCAAGTCTCTTGCCTTCACTAAGGATAACATTTTATTCATTGTACCATGATTTCTAAGAAATCACTTGGTGGCAGTACCCTACTGTGGATCTGCTGGAATTTGTGGCAAACTGCTTCACTGGCATCCCTGAATCTTTTATTCTAACAAAAATAAGGTACTTACTTCATGATGATATGAAATATAAGAAAAGTGCTTTGAAATAATTAGAATAGTATTGCTATTGTCCCTATGACATATTAACAACAACAACAGAAATACCCACAGAATAAAGGGGAATAAAAGACAATGAAAGGATTTTTTTTTTAACTATTTCAGCTAACACTTTACTTATCATCAGCTGCAGCATCGCCAAAGAAGCAAACCATGATCTTGAAGCAGATATCAACATCACTAAGTTCTCAAACCATAAATCTCAGGTGTTTTACTCTAACACTGACTTTAAGCCTATTAATTTTGCAAGTGATGGCAATATTGAAGACTCATTCGCAAGGATGATCCCCTTTTGTAAGTTTTTTTTTAACTTTCAAAATTGTATTAACTTTAAAATGTATTTTGCACCTCTGTTTATAAATCTAAAGCATTCTGCAATATTTTAGAAATATATAAAAATATCCATAAGTTAACAAAAAATTTAACCCATTAAGGACTTGTTTTTAGCTATCTACAAAATTGTGTGGAATGCTGCATTCTCCAATGATGCTGGATGAAGAAGAGGTTTAAAAAATAATCCTTTAAATCCTATAAAACCCTAAAATAAAGATGAGAACTAAGATTTTGTGTCAGAATTTTTTTTAATAAGCACCACTTAATTTTTTATCATCTCAATTTTTTTTCATCCACAAATATGGGATGAATAATGTTAAAACATTTTACATTGTAGGCGGTGAGAATTCTAACACTGATTTCACCAGTATATAAAGTTATTTTTTTCTTGTTTTTAAGTACACTGTCAGTGAGAACACTAACGAAAAATGAAAAAGGGTTTATTTAGATCTGTTGAAAGCACGAGGAGGTTGAAGTGGATGGGGTGATAATGATAGAGGGCAATAAAAAGGGTAAATTGCTCAATTCTCATTTTGCTTGTTTTATTTTCTGAAGAATAGCACAGAGGGTTAAAACCTCATAAGGAAGGAGACAATCATGTAGCATCAAACTTCTCCCAAGGAGGTCATGTCTCCAGAACTAGCTGATCTTCATCCTAGGATACCAAAAGAGCAAGCCAACCTGCTTGCTGAGTCAATATTGATGATTTTTGAAAGATCTCAGAGTGTAGAAGAAAAGCTACAGAGGAAGAGAAGGACAAAGGGTAGTCCACTTTTCCAAAAATGATGAAATATAAGTCTGAAAATTATATTCTTGTGAGTTTAACTTCTATTCCTATGAAAAATGCTAACCCATATTATTAAGGGGATAGTTTGCAAACACTTAGAAAGGGAAGGAGCAATCATTATATGTCAGCATAATCTTATCAAAACTAGTTCATTGTGGATTAACCTCATTTCCAATTTTAATGGGATCCACAATCAAAATCAATCAAAAGAATACTGTAGATAGATATAAAAGATCTTTCAGATGTCAGCAAATTTGCAGTTTTTAATGGACAAATTATAAAGACAATAATAAAATAGGGCATATCCCACATAGACTGAATTGGTATTTTGTAGAGGGCATTTTATTTGAATATTAAAGACCAGAACAGACAAAGAACTGGTCTCCCAAGATATATGTGCCCTGCTCACAGCCACTTGATGCATGTATTAATGGTAGAAATTTCAAGTTAAAAAAAAGTGGGGAACACTGAGCTCCAGAGCTGTTTGGTGATCACTGGGCAAATGGCCATTTCTACTTGGTTATGGTCTAGTAGGAGAAATAAAGATCTAGGAAATATACTGCATGGTCACCAGTTAGGATGAGGTCTCTCCCAGAGAGTACCTAGTTCTAAATTAGACTGAATAGTCAAAAGAAAAAGCTAAAACTTCTGTTCCTCTGTCTGGAAGATGCTAAGTCTTACATTTATGTCTTTGAGAGAACTTGGAGGAACTTCTTTCAGGTTTAGGTTAAGAGGCTCTGCTCTTTATGAAAGAACAGAGCAGTAGCCTAGCTAGGGACTGTAGTGTAGCATGAAGTTTGAAGCACTGGAGGCTATAGTTACCTAATGAGGATAAAATCATGGTAGTCCAGTGGATCTGATCTATCCAGAAGTGATGCTCTGTAAGCACACTGAGCATCCTGTCCAACACAGACTCTATACCCCACAGGGATCTTGGTGAGGTCTATATATAAAGAAAAAATACTCCCAAACTCTGCAGTTCTAGAATTGTGAGTTGTCTTGACTACACATGTCCTCAATGTGACTGTTTCATGAATACCATTATATTCTGTGTCTACTCTTCCTATGGGTTTGTGAGAGTGCCCCACAGGACTAGGGAAAGTTTATTATTATGTCATTTTAATAAAAGTCTTTCCCAGCAGCTAATTGTGTCTACTGGCTGATTATTAAAGGGAAATATCTTTGTTTATGGCTTGTGAGCTATAATGTTTAAATTGTAGTCCCACAGAACTACTACTAGAACTTTAGGTAGCAATGACCCTCTTGAGACCAAACCTGTGAATAAAGTTCCAAATTGGGAGAGTGGTACAGAAGAGATGTTATATGTAATATTAGTTAAGATTTTAGTCAGGCTTCTCAATGTTATACTTATTGAAAAAAATGAGTATGCCAGATGATATCATTGTTAGATGAATTCAGAACTGGTAAAATGACTAAATATTTTTGAAAAATATTCTTTAGTTCCCTCATCATCCTGTATATGCTTCAACTTGTCTTTGTTTTTCTTCACTTATGATTCTCAACCAAGTATCCCAGAAGTAACTTGGCCAGGGAAGAACTGAACTATCACCTCCTTTGTTCTGGTCTCTAACTCTAAATGTAGTCTAGAGTAACATCACTTTTTTTTTTTTTTTTTGATTCCAGCTCAAATTGTTGGCTCATATTGAAAAGGTAATCCACTTAAAAAAAAAAAAGAATTTTTTTCACATGAACTAGTCTATCCACATCTTTCCCATCCTCTATAAAATTAAAATTTTGAGTTTTATTCTAAAACTTTACATTTTTCTCTATTAAATTTTTAACATATTAGATTCAGTTCATTATTTTTTATCTTGTTTAAAATCTTTCTGGATATAGACCAGCTCAGAAAAGAGAAAGATGTGTACAAAAAAGATAGAAAGAACAGCAGCAATCTGGGGTTGAATAAGAGAGTGGTAATCTGTGGTAACGCATGTGTGGAAGGCAGAATGAGCTGAGGTTTGCAATAAATGCGTTGGGCAACAAAAAGAACATTAAAAATAGCTCTGAGGAGGCAAAAGAAAGAATTAAGAAGACAGAACTGCTTGTTAGAATGTTTTAAAAATCAATTAAGGAAAACAATCTTTAGACTGGGAAGACCAGAGTACAGATGGTTAAATGAGGATTAAAAACCAACACTGAAACCAAGATAAGTAGGGAGACTTAAGAAAACACCTCTTTGTTCTTAACTAATTCAAATCACTGAGGTCCTGAAAAATTACATCCTAGACTATCAAAAAACTGCTCATGATCTTTGAGTAATTAAAGTGACTGGGATGAATGCCATGAAACTACAGATAGGCAAACATTGTGCTGATATTCATACAAATTAAAATCCTCAAGTTAGAAGGGCCCAGAAGCTACCCCTTCTACAATACATGAAATAAGAACTGGGAAATCATTACCTTCCCATGCAATCCATCCCAATCCTGGTTAGTTCTTTGTAAGGAAGGCCTTCTTTACAAAAAAATCTAATGTACCTTTTCGAAACTTTCACAAGAGATTAGGAAAAGTCTCTAAAAATATTTTCTAGTGGGGCATGTGGAAGGAATGAAGCACAGTACACACTTTATCTCCTGGAATCAACTCTTCAACACAAATGGCTTCGATTCACCTGAGCAAAGTCATATCACATTCAAACAGCTCAGAGATTCAGTCATCCCCCCCCCCCATACTAAGGCATACAAACTCAGAATTCCAGAGGGTTAATATATGAGTGTTATAAGCTTTGTGTTTTTAATTAAGAGAGGGGTATTACTTTTTAAGCTGTACATTTAAAAAAGCAAGTTGGCTTCACTACACTGAAATAATCAGAAATGGTTCATTCATAAATTGACTTTTCAGCTTTTTGGGATTCTTTTCTCTCTGCCTGAGCAAAAAAACATGCCTTGAAGTCTGAATTAACTGGATTCTATCACTTTGCTCCACAAATTGGGAATAATGTGAAATAGCTGTAGACATCATTGGAAAACCCCCCAAAACAAAACCCGACATACCACCATTATTACCAATGACACCTACACCCACTTTTCTTGAATTTTTGTTGTCAGGACTCATATAATTTTTTTCAAAAATGTACTGTTTTGAAAAATCTCTTCATTTAAAAATTTCTAAATATGCATTCCAAATGTTTAGACCTGGTTTTAAAGAGCCATCCAAAACTTTTGCTTTGCTTGACATTCACATAATCATCTGTTAGAGTCAATAAGCAAGACAGAAACTTGGCAGTCTGGCTTTTCATGGCAAAGCACCACATTAAAAGACCTTAATTAAACCAGAATAAAGCAAATATACAATGGAAATTCCCAGCAGAAGGTTCAACTACATGGAAGTTATTCACATGCAGGAAATTGGGAATTGGCCCAATCATAGGGGAAATCACCTCTAATAGTCTAGAGATTTAATCACAAAACATATTTATTTGCTTCCATGATTGATGTATCAAAGCACTTTTTTTTTAAAGTGTGTGACCAATAAACATGATAATCATTTTTGTAAACATGCTTTAAAGCTATCACGATACAGACAATGTAGAAATGATCTCAGATGTCATACAGACAACTCTCACATTTTGCAGATGAAGAGTCTGAGGGTCTGGACGGATTATATTTCAGTCTCACACAGTGAGCAACAATCAGCAAGTGAATCCAGATCCAACATTCTTTGTCTTACACTTTCCTGCCTTTTTAGTCATACAATGTACTCCTATTATGAAATGTCATATATGATAATAATATAAAGTGATCGCAGAAATATAAGAAATAGAACAATGCCAATCCTCTAGTCTAATTATCAAAGAAAGCAAAAGTAGATAGTGATATTATAGCGAGCGATATGGGAGAATGAAGAAGGTGACCCAGGGTTCTCACAATTTCCAAAGGAGATCAAAAAAATTATCCAAGTGTATTCTATTAAATTAAGACAATGAATAAGTAACACCTTATTTATCTTTCTCTGCACCTGGGCCACCTTTAAATCTTTCTATACTGTACTTAGGTTCTCAGATAATTTTTATATAGATTTTATTTGGAGATCTACTATAATTGATATTCTAAGAAACACACTAAGAAAAAAAACCATTCCATATAATTCCAATGGCCTTGGGATGGAAAATGCCATCCAGAGAAAAGATCTATGGAGACTGAATGTAAATTCAACCATAAAATTTTTAACTTTCTTGTTTTAGTTTTTTCTTTCTTGTGATTTTTCTTTCACAACTTGACTAATAGGGAAAATCTTTAAAACAATTGTACATGTGTAACCAATATCAGATTGCTTGTTGTCTTGAGGAAGGGGGAAGGAAGTAAGGGAGGGAGAAAAAAATTTGGAATTCAAAGTCTTACAAAAGTGAATGTTGAAAACTATTTTTACATGCAATTGGAAAAAATAAAATACTGTTAAGTGAAAAGAATCAAACACATTGATATTTAAAACCATTTTATAAGTGGTCAAAATATCAGAACAAAAGATTATAACAGAGGAAACACTGTAAACACACATTTGGAAAAATGTTTAACTTCACAAACAACTGAAAAAATGTAAAAGAAAACAAACCATGAGCTGCCACATCATACTCATTAATTTAGCAAGAATAATTAACTATGAAATCTAACACTGGCAGGGTTATGAGGAAACAGAGCTACTCTACAGTTGGCAATGCAAATAAGCACAGCTTTGGGGGAGAATAAAATTTGGTAATACAGATAGTATGAATCATAAAAATGATACCTCTTAACCTGTAAAATCTTAACATTATTTACAAATTTAAAAAGGAATTAATACAAAGGAAAAGGAGACTTATACATTTTGTAGTTATGTTATGTGTAAGAGCAAAAAACAAAGACAATCTCAATATCTAATAGTTGGAGGAAGGGCTAAGCAGACTGTTGCAGACTGATGCAATGAAAGATTATATTCTTATAAAGATGATAAATATGAACAAAACACATATGGAGAAAGATGAGTGTAAAGTAAAAGAAAGCAATATTTAGTACAATGTATACACTGTTCTGATTAAGACAAAAGTATGTTTCTACAATAAATAGTATCAGGTAGCATTAAAGTTAATTTTAAGAGTCAAAGTTAATTCAATATTAATATTTGGATGCACATTATTTGCATTTTAGTATAATGCTGAGAAAAATATAATTAAAAAACCCATGAAATAACTACATGGTTTAGTATAGAAAGTGTTTATAGTAGAATAATATTTCATCAAACATACTACATTTGTAAAGATTAATCTTGCACAAATAAGTGCAATGCAATTGTAAAGAATGCTGTTGGTTTGTCGCTGAGTAGTAAAATGAAATGGTGGACTTCTGATTTCAAAATTGGATCATGGCATTATAGACTAGTAGATGATCAGCCATTGAGGTTTAACTAGAATCTGACCAATGTATTTAATGGCTAGGCAGGAACACTAGGATTCTACTTTCTATGGAAGTAAATTCAGGGAAAATATGTAATGAAAGGAGAAATTTTTCTTTTTAGAGTTCATTTCAATATTCTCCATTTGAGGAAGATTTTAACCAATGACTGACTTCAAACAAATGAATGGATATATTTTATAACCAGATTTTAGGCAGAATGTAAATGGTGCAGAAATAAGTTGTAGAGAGATAATATGGTTAAATGCACATTCAGCAAATCTAAAAGATTAAAGCAAAGGAAATCTTCCAACAAAATTATCATTATAACCAACTTGTTCCCTTTTTCAGTGAAAACCACTTTTTCACTATCAGGGTGTAGCCTAAAATATACTTCTGTGGACTTATACAATACGGGATTTGTATGACTTGTCTATGTGTTATGAGGTCTTTATTTTTCTCTTATCAGTGGGATTGAAAAAAAAACAATTAAGAGTATGATATCCAATTTTTAGACCTTGTAATTTTGAAGGGTCCCATTTAAGGCGATTAGTATATTATATATGTGTGTGTACATGTACACACATACATACACGCCAGAATATGAATAGAATAATAATCAACATCTGCTTTGACTTTTGTGAAAGAAAATCGTATCTAAATGAACTTAGTCATTAGAAGATCAGTACATGCATTATTACTTACCAAGTTTTTGGTCAAATCGCCATGCGGTAACATGGGCATTGTGCCTCAGATTGCTTTGCGGAGACAGAGGAACTGTGACATAAATGGGTCCATCCACCACAACTGGGGTTCCATCACTGCTGAGCAGATGAACACTGACCGCAGTGACAGGAGTCAGGTCGTACTTGGTGCCATTCCCTAAAAATAAAAGTCATCATTTTGTCTATAGGTACATGCAAACTCCAGGGATGGGGATGGGAGTCATAGGGGATTGTTGGGCAGGGTCAATAGGGGATTGCAATTCTCAGAGGGTCTGAGAGTTGAAAAGGACTTCAGAGTTTATCTAGTTCAAAGTTGGGAAGTATAGTACTGCTGGATAGAGCAACAAACCTGAAATAAGAAACATAGGTTCAAATACCTCTTCAGACAATGTAATAGTTTGGTGACTGGACTCTGGACTTAACCTTACTAGATCAGATAAGAGCATCTACTTCACAGGCAGTCTTGAGGATCAAATGAGCTTGTATTTTATAGCGCTCTAGATGCTTAAAAGAGTACATAAAGTCAAACCACTATTATTATTGACTTGTAAAAATGAAACAATTAGTATTGTCTACCTCCCAGGGTTGTTGTGAGGAAAGCGGCTTAGAACTATATAAATAGTAGCTAGCTAGCATTTGTAGAGTAATTTAAGGTTTTATCTTTATAATAACACCAGAAAATGAGAGTGTAATCAATTCCATTTTGAAAATAAGGAAACTGAGGCAGACTGAGGTTAATTGAGTTTACAGTCATATAGCTAGATAGTGTCTAAGGATGGATTCAAAGTCTCCACTGGGCAGGTGTCATTATCACTATTATTATTATCATTCATAAGATGAAGAGATTGTATTGAATTGCAACGACCTCTGAACAAGTATTACAATATTTGTCAATAAAATTTTGCACAAATTAAGTCCTATAATTGAATTCCATGAGCAAAAAAAAAAAAAAAAAAAAAAAAAAAACCAGGATTTTAAAATTAAAATTAAGTTCATTGGAAAGTATTTAAATTATACAAGAAATATTTCAAAATCTTGACATTTCTACTCAGAGTAGTGAATTTCTGGAAATAAACATTTATAACATCTTTTAGCCCCTGTTATTACTTTCTACCTATTTCAAAAAGCACTCAATGTACCCATTGTTCTACATTAGAACACATTTCTAAATGCCAACATGATGATTTTCTAGTCTACAGCCAAATTAGAAGCTGAAAGATAGATCATTAACACACTTTTAAGAATTAAGTAAGCCAATTCAGATTCCATTCTCTTATGAAATGTAATATGAGGATGAATATTTATTTCATAATGTATCTTTACTCTTAGACTTATGGACACATCAGAAAAAATATAGTGAAACGATTTCTACTAACATATATGGTCATTAGCCTTTCCAGTAAGCATTTCATTGTTTGCTTCTTACAAATGTAGCTAGAATTGGATTTAAATGTTATAGAATGAATTCAGTATCAGTCCAACCACTCTGGAAAGCAATTTGCTATAGTATCAAATATTCCTTGATCCAAAGATGGGAGGACCAGACCCAAGGAGGTCAAAGATAGAATGGTCGCTCACTTGGGGGGAATGAAATGGTCTCCCCAATTCCTCCCTCTCCTTCCTTTTCTCTTTCTCTTCCCCTGCCCCCTCTTTCTCTTTTTCCCTTTCCTTTTCCCTCTCCCTCTCTCTCTCTGTCTCTCCCTCTCTGCTTTTCTCTATGTCTGAAATGGAAACAAAGTAATGCCATCAGTTGGAGAATACCTAAATAAACTGTGGACATGAATATGATGTTAATTAAGAAATGACAAATATGAATAATTCAGCACATGAAAGCTGATTATATCTATCAATCCTAATTTGATCCCTTCTCCCACTCTTCCCTCTTGGTTCCTTCAAGACTTTGGTTCCTATGTTGCCAGTGGCTCCCTACCATCTTCCCCTAAACATGCATAACAACACAGTACAGAGAACACTGGACTTGGAGATGAATCCAGGCTCTAACATTTACTATCCATATGGTCCTGGGCAGATCACTTCCCTGGGTATCAGTTCCTTGAAGGGAGTTAGATTGGATGGCATTTAGGCAATGCTTGTTGATTGACTAAGTACCTACTATGTTCCAAGCACCTACTAAACTGGGAATGCAAAAACAGAAATCAAACAGTCCCTGTCCTCAAGAAGCTTACCTTCTAACAGAGAAAACAAACAAAATAATTTGTGCAGAAACAATGGAGTTGGGCTGGATTCTGGGTCTGATGGACACTCTCTCTAAGTGATGCAGTCACCCAGCTAATAAGTATACATTGTAGTGATTTGCCATTTCCTTTTCCAGCTCATTTTACAGATGAGAAAACTAAGGCAACCAGCACTAAATCCAAGGATTACATTTTGAAATTGCCCTCCTCTGCTCTTTTTTGACACTTCAAGAATGGTTAATAATCTTGTCAAGAGAAAATTATTTTGCTCTCCCCTTAGATACAAATTGAGTGAGATTCTTTAGTATTCATTTATTAAGTCCTAAAAGTCACAATTTTGAGATAAAAGAAAAGCTATAAACCAAGTGAAGGCAGAGTTCAATGTCTACCTAAAGTGCCAGTCAAGAGGACTAAGATATTTGCCCCAGAAGATCTTGCCTCCTTCCACCCTCCAATCTTGTTGTAACATAAACCAAAGAATCAGGCCCTGTATTATATATATGTGCACATTACTCAGACTTGGGCCTTTATTATATAAAGTTTTAAAATAAAGTCCTATCTTTCTTAAATAAGTATCTTATTTATCCTATTGAGAAACAAAAATTAAATATAACCTTCAAAAGCCCTTCTCTTTCTCATGTGTCAAATAATAGAAACCTGAAAGAAAGCAAACTAAAAAAATAAAATCAATAGATCCCCTTCTTTGTTTTCTTCTCCTTCCCCCAAATGGCTCAGATTTCATAATTTATTTAATAGCTACTGGAAATGGAGACTAATACAAAAATTCTAATTAATGAGCTCCAAGTAATGTGGGAATCTCTCCAAGTTCAAGATTTTATTATATGATACTACTTTTTATAAAAGATGAAATTTGATGATTCCAAGACTTTATTGTAATTGCATTACAAAGTTAGATAGTCTCAATTTCTAAGGCCCACTTTCTTTCTATTTTTTAAATTAAAGCTTTTCTTTTTCAAAATATATATGCATGGATAATTCTTCAAGATTAGCCTCCCCTTTCCCCATACCCTCCCCTAGATGTAAACCTCACTTTTTTTTTTAAGTAAATATGAAATAGAATTGGGAAAGCATATCACAATTAATAATGGGAAAGACAAGTTCCCTAATGAAGCTCACATTAATCAGGAGAAACCCAATCATGAAGTTGGAGTATGCCCTTGGCTGGCAGTAAGCCTCACTTTCAAGAAGGAAAATGCAACATTTGTTGTGATATGCTTACTCAAGACCAATCATAAGGTTTTCAGCAAAATATTATGTAATAAAGGCATTGACAATTCTTTAGAGAGGGGTAGCACAAAAGGGAAGAAAACTTGATTTACAAATCACCATTACCTTGAGTTCTTTCAAAATATTTCTTTTAATGTATAACATAACGTATGTGTAACGTATAATGGGTGAGATATCTTAGGGTTAAGAAACTCCTTTATGCCCTTTCAGTTTTTATTTAACATTCAGGGGCAATAATTTACTAGACTGACTTGAGTTCTTCTGAAGGTAAATCAAATGCCACCCAAAGAAAACTGTATATATCCACCTGGCTGGATCTGGGTCAACATTCCCCATTTATATTTTAACTAGTTTAATGAATGTTTCTATTATTTACAGTCTTGCCAGTGAGGAGGTGGCATAAAAGGAAAGCCCATAGTTCCTAATTCCTGGCTTTCTGGAACTCAGGGCTTCTGATTTTCTGAGTTCTTGATTCACTAGAACAGGAATAAATAACTTTTAGTGCACCTAGAAGAGCCAAGCTGTGATACAAGATCCTAATATAAGGTTCAAGGCTGGAGTCTCTAGACTTTTCTTGATGAAGATGGAAATGCTTTTAAATTCTTATAGAAGCAGAGTTTGTTCAAAAATTAACTCAGTGTTTTTCCTCCTAAACACACTTACTGCTAACTTTCCTATTTCTCTTCTCCCCATTCTAGTCATTTGTGTTTTTAATCTTGGGAGTTACTCTTCACTCTCAATTACCTCTCATATCCAGGACTATACTACATATATTCTATATACTTATTATGTAAGCAGACTTACGTATAAATGTTTATATATAAAAATGTAAACCTATACACACAGGTAAATGCACAAGCATGTTGTTTATACACACATGCCACATACATATGCATTTGCTTCTTGTCTCTAGACTGAAGGTAAGCAGCTCAAGCTTATGAACTGTATCCTTTTTGTTCCTGATCCCCAGCTAACCGGTTAGCACAGTGCCTGGCACACAGAAACT
Organism: Sminthopsis crassicaudata; assembly: GCF_048593235.1. Lineage (NCBI taxonomy): Eukaryota > Metazoa > Chordata > Mammalia > Dasyuromorphia > Dasyuridae > Sminthopsis > Sminthopsis crassicaudata. The sequence goes on from NC_133621.1 coordinate 50,739,370, forward strand.
GCTTAAAAAATAGCTGTTCAAGTGAAATATGTCAGAAAGCCAATTGCCATCAGGGCTTCAGTCCAGTTCCTTGTACTTCAATAACAGCGCATACAGATTATGGTTTTGAAATGAAGTGGCAGATAATGACTGACCAATTAGAGACCCCCTTGTTTAAAGCAAAGAAGGTAGGGAGAGAAGGAATAAGAAAGACCCAATGCCCCATGTCAGCAGCCAGTTGGGCTGCTTTTATCTGAGCCAGACCAAACACATTCCCTTTCCACTCCCAGTATAAAAAGGATTTATTTCTGAGTGGACAGGGATGGATTTCACTATACTTGAATCAAGGCAGGTGGTTTCTTTACAACTCAACAATCCAAAAAATAGGAACAAAAGTTTCAATAAGGGAAAGCAGGTGAAGAAGTAAAGAAACCTGAGTTAATTTTTTTCTTTAATTTTAAAATTGTTAATTTTTTCCAGTATTTTAGAATGTAGAAAAATATCTACTCTGGGGTGACTTGAATTAGTTTAGGTTTTCTCCCAAACAGTGTAGAATCTACTTCTTTAGTCTTGGTATGAATCAGTATGAATGATGGATAGAGAGATGTCCAACAAATATATCTCTTAAAGAAAAATGATAGACACTGAAATTAAACCTACAATGGACCAGACTGAAAGTCTTGATTTGTTTCCTTACAGTTTAAATAAATACTTCTGGAGATCTTTTCCCATCTTAACCTACATTTTTTCTTATTTACAGTGACCCAACATATCCAAGGACCAATCTGTAAAATCATGATTAAAAAGAGAAGAGAGCTTTAAATTACCTGTTCCATTCCCATCTAATCCTCGTAAATACGGAAAACTGTCCACTTCTGCCGGGGCGCTGGAAGCTGTGAGAAAGGGAGTCAGGTCACTGTAGCTCGTGTTCTCTGGCAGCTTCAGGGCTCGTCTCTGGAAATGAACCCGTGGCTGTGGCCGAGCACCTGCAAAAATGAACCACTGACTTATTAAAGGAGCAGCTTCCATTTTTAGAAAACGGAAACTAGCAAGTCAGTGCCTTTTGGAAGGTTTTAGAACCTCCCTTTCCCCTCCCCCCAATTCCTCTTCCCCATCATCGGACACAAAGATCTGACAACATACTATTATGTGGCTAGAAATAATAGCCCATTGTCACGGTTGTTTTTTCACAGGATGTTATTTGCCTTTTTTTTTTTTTTTTTTTAAAACAAAATGCTTTCCAGGCTTTTTTTTTTTGGGGGGGGGGTAAATTTTCTCCCCATATAAAATTTGCTGATAGATGTGAATAAAATTAAAAATGTATCTGAATGAATGATTGATCTATTAAAAAAAACAACTCTACGTAAGATTTAATATTGGAAGGAACACATCCTAACAAGTCTCCTGATTAAAATCTACTTTTCTCTGAACTCCTATGCAAACCAAGTTGGAAAAAAAGGGAAAATAGAGTTGTTGTCATGAAAAGAACTCTAGACACATATTTGAGCCGATTATTAGGAAAGACTGGCTGTTTATCATGAGATCTATCCTGAGAACAAGCCCACTCTAATTGGGAGGGATTATATTACAAAGTTTATGATGAGATTTCAGACTGCGCATCCTTTATCACGTGAGTTTCCCCTAAAGGAGAAGGATGGCCTTAACTAAAGCTCTCCTGAGTGAACAATCATTTTATATGACCATCTGTAGTTTCATCCTTATTCCAGGTGGTGTTTTGATTGTAAGATGTGAACCTGCTTTAACCTAAGTCTATGATGACAGTAACTAGAAGTAACAATACTTAAGTAATTTGCCACTAACATGATTCAAAATGATTGGAACCAGATTATAAAAGGATAGTATCAAAGTTCATACTCAAGTAAGTTCAGAAATTCTCTGAAAGGCATCAAAGGCTTCAGCTATGTACTCGTTTTGTAATGACCTCTCTCAGGTTTGTGGGTGTTAGTAAGCAAGAAGTTCTTTCCTTTTGCCCCACAGATGTTCTGAGGATTTGTTGTCATCAAATTGTTTCAGACATGTGCAACTCTATGACCCCATTTGAGGCTTTCTGACAAAGATACTAGAGGGATTTTTTGTTCCTTTTTCCAGTTCATTTGGCAGATGAAGAAATTGAGGCAATCAGAGTTAAATGATTTTCCCAGAATCACATAGCTAATTAAGAGTCTGAGACTAGATTTGACCTAGGGAAGATGATGAGTTTTTCTGATTCATCCAACACTCTGTGCACTATGATGCTCCCTAATTGCCTTCTGAGGCTTCAGTACCTGCCAAAGAATCTCTGAAGAATGGTCTAGGAGAAAGAGCACTGACTTGGGGTTCAAATTCTGCCTTTGAAGTTTATAACCTGTGTGACTTTAAAAAGCCATTTACATCTCCTGGCTTAGCAGTTTCCTCATCTGCGAAAAGAGAGACTTGGGCTACATAAGTTCTGAGTTCTCTCCCAGCTCTAAAACTGATGATCCCCACTGGATAGTCATTATTAAAGGAGGAGGGTAGAGAAAGAAGAAAGCATGCTTGTTTTGGGAGTCAGCTGTCCGTGGTACCTCTGGGACCTCTGCCTTTCTAGCTCTTACTTTCTCCATATGCCCAATGACAGGGTTGGATTAGATGATTCCTAAGATCCTTCCCAGTTCTGTAGGATCCTGATGATTTCAGAAAGGCAGGGGAATGAACCAGGAATGACAAACACAGGAGATCAAAAACTTTAAGAAGACCTAGAGATCCATCTCCTTTGTCTCACTTTATAGTGGAAGGAATTGGGGGTCTAGAAGTTAAACCAGATATAAAACTTCTAGGTTGAGGTCCGGGTTCCTTAACCATATACCCAGTGAAAGTGTCAAATCCCACCAAGCAATTCCAGTATGGGACAAATCTGGTACTCTGATCCCTAGTCCAAAATCAAGTCTGTTCTCAAATGTCTAACTTTAATCAAGATTAACTAGGTTATTATGTTAGTAATGTTTCAAATCATTAAAGAAACGTCTGTATCCTTGTCCCCCAAACTGACACATCTCTGAATACCAGCCATCTGGATTATATTAGCTAGGAACTAAACAAAAGCTCAGCATATTAGAACTCAAGGGAGCCTTAACCACCAAGTAGACCAACTCCCACCTGATGTTTTCATGAAATCCCACTACAAATGCCTGGACAGTCTTGGTCAACTGGTCAACCGTGACTCCATTCCACTCAGCCTTTTGATTCTCCTAAGCTTTCTACAAAATCCTGAGGACAAAAAAAAGCAGATTTTGCATCTCCCTTCAAATCCCTTTCGTTTAGTCTGTATAAAGTTCAAGCTTCTTGTACTCACCAGCAAGACTCTGCGCCCTCCCAATCAGCTGCCGGCTTCCCCCACACCCTTTCTATGCTTCCTTGTGTCTGCCTACACATGCTGCCTGCTTTCATTGTTTCTTTTCTTTCCATACTGCCTTCTGAAACTGAGTCCCTCTTTATTTGGCAAGCAACCGTTGCCTTCTTTTCCCCACTCCCCCCAAACCTACTCAAGCACTTATTTCTTCTATGAGTCTTTTCAGTGACACTGAATTTGTTGAGATTTGAACCTCCCATGTACTTCAGTGCAAATAGTACCATCTGTGTTACCCACTTCATAAAGCCTGAGGGCAAGGGCTGTATGCAGTATCCACCAGGGAGTAAAGAACATTGCCAACACTTGGGAAATAAAACCGAAGGCTTTAAAAAAAATGAGACATGACAGACTTATCTTGTCCCCTTTAAGGCCAAAGTAGAAGGCTAAATAAACCAGCGTGTGCAGTGGGGTTAAACATCTGTCCCTGTCAGCACTATTTATATAATTTATCCCAAGGTCCTTATACTCCATTAGGAAAACCCGCACATAAGATGCACGAGCTGATTCAGAGAGCACTGTTCAGGAAGAGGGTCTGTGTCTCTCTGTCTCCATCTCTGTCTCTGTCTCTCTGTCTTTCCTACATACTCTTGGTTGGGGACTACTAAATAGGAATAAATTAAGGAAATTGATCAGATTGCCAGTACTTGGGGGCAGACATTCATAGGTTATTCTAAACTGCTCACGTTCTTACACCTATCTCTTCATTGAGATTTCTAAGTTTCCCAAAGGGATCTGTCTGATTTGGGAGTTCAAAACATGGAAAAGTTATTAACTTGACAATTATATGGCACTTTTTAAGATTTGCAAAATACTTTACATAGTTTCATTTGGCCTTCAAAACAATTTGGTGAGGTACTGTACCTGTTCTGTAGATGAGTAAACTGAGGGTTAGTGAAGTTAAACTCTCATGGTAGAAAGGGTGGGATTCACACCTGTGTCTCTCCTAATTAGAAGTCTAGCGTTCTTTCTGCCACCGTGTGCTGTATCTCATGGCTACAATGGGCACTCCTAATGATCCTGCCTTAATCATACTGCTTAGATTGTCTGAAACAAAGTGGAAGCCACAACCAGCTTAGGGAATTACTGAAGTTTATACTTCCTATTTAACTTAATCACAATGTGATTGGGTGGTTAAAATGCGGAGGTCCCTTTTGGCTCATCAAAAGTTTAAGGGATGAGTCAGAGTTTGTCCTCAAAACCAAATAATCCAAAACATATTAATATCCAAACTCTTTACTTAACCTTTTGAAAATTTGAATTTTGGACTTAAATAGTGAAGCTTTTTTTTTTTTTCCCTTTCCAAAACAAGAGACCAAACTGATTTCTTTCCTACCAATAAGGGAAGTGTACAAGCAAACTAAAGTGGCACATACTCCCCAATTTTCATAAAAAAAATTATTTATTGTGCTTACAAAAACAGACCAATATTTCCCTCTATTCTTCCACCCTTGCCTGACTGCATTTGTTTGTTTGAAAACATTCAACAGGTCTTTAGAGAGAAAAACTCAAGCGTGCTAAGGGGAAAATCCTTATGGTTGCCTAGCACTGAGAATGACAAGAGGGGCTGTCCAGTCACCATCCCTTGGAAAGCCTAACTCAGCATTCTTTTCAGAAGAAATTCCACCATATGATTTAGAGCTAGAAGAAAACTGAGAGGGCATCTCATCGAACCTTCTTATTTTACAAATGAAAAAAAAGTAAGATCCAGTGGGGACTTGCCCAAGGTTATACAGATGGTGACAGACACTCAACACATATGGAATTAGCTTCCTCAGCTGTAAGTTAAAGGGGCTGAATGTCTAACGTGCTTTCCATCTCTAAGATTCAATGACTGATGTGTTTGTACGGTGTGTGTGTTACATGGAAATCTGCACAGATTCATCCAAATGAGGCTCACAGTAAAACATGAAGGTTGGAATATCTTTGGAATTCTGCTCACCCTTCTTCAAGGAGAGACCTTCATTTCTGCCTAAAGGGGATCAGAAGAAAGGACAGGAATGAGTCACTTTCCCCTCTTCAGAGAGGGGATCCTTGGATTAGAATAGAGCTTATCTTTTTCCCCCCCTCTAAATGTAGAGTAAAATGTCTCTATAAGAAAAATGAATTTTAGGTCCAAGATTTAAGTAGTTATTCTTTAGGAGGAAGGAATGGTCTACATTATGTCTGAAGTGCATATCTTTTCCAACAAATTCCAATTAAGCAAAGATCACATGGTGAATAACAAACCATACACTGTGAACAGTGAATAAACACATTTATTCAAGTTGATAACAAATGGAAATCAGCAAAGTTCCACAGCCTAAAATATATCAAACAATACACAAAGAGAATGAGCTCACTACTAGGACTAATATATGAGAAAAAGAGAGTCAGTGACAGAGTCAACCAGTCTGATTTAGGGGAAATTCCCTAAAGTCTTTAGGGCAGCCCCTTAGAAATCTGGAAAGTGTTTGAGGTGCCAGTCCCTCTACATGCTGATTTTTACCCAAAGACCTCTCTCTCCATTTGGGGTTTTCTTGACAAAGATAACTATGGTTTTACCATTTCCTTTTCCAATTCATTTTTACAAATGAGGAATTGACGCAAATAGGGTTAAGTGATTTGTACAGGGTCACAAAGCTAGTAAGTGGTTTAGGCTGGTTTTGAATTCCTGAAGATGAGTCTTCCTGATTCAAAGTCCGGTTGCACTATCTGCTACATCATTTAGCTTCCAAAAAAAATCACCATCAAAAACACAATCACAAACATGGTGATTTTGGCTGATCTTAATTCACTTGCAATTGAGTAACTGAGAAATTAAGTAATCTGCCAAATATCTATTTAGTTCCAGAGCTGAACCTAGAATATAGGCCTTTTGACTCTCAGGTCAGGCTCATTCGATTGTATTAGGCTTAAGTACATTTTAAAATGTATTCTGTGTCTCTTTGCATGTGTGATGGACAGGAGGACAAAAACCCACACAAAAGAAAGCCAGAATGTAGTCTCTTTTTTTCTAAGAAATGAAAATTCCCATTACCCTACAGAGTTTGCTTATTGTATAATCTTGTCATAAAGATTTCAAAAGACAAAATTCTACTGAAGCATTAAACATCTGGCTGGAAAGAACAATGGTCTCCCCCATCCTCCCCAATGGTCTTTACTCTTTTAAATCTATAAGCACTGACATCATGTTGAATTAAACAATAAGGCATCATCTGTGAATCTGTACACAAGATGCCTGAAGTCTCCTAAGTGAGCTGTCATCAAGCTCCCCATCCAGTCCCCAAAGAACCCTTTCCTGGGACTAGGTTTGATGGGCTACATTAAAGAGCAGCCACATAGTGTGGATTCTTGTCTAAACAAAAAGCTGGGGTATGGGTTAAAGACATCTTTATTTATGTGGTTGAATAATCAGAGATTTTAGTTCTTTTCTCTGTCTTTAAACAATGGAAGCCTTACGAGACACAACACAATATGTTTTAAAATAATAATAATGATAATAAATTCAACAATGATAAAATCACTCCAAGGATTTTGTTTTTTCATTATGAAATTTTATAGAGCACTATAACTTCAATAAAGAGAAACTGCAGAGAACTGAAATGGAGCTTTATGGTCATACCTTTCCATTAAAATGAATTCTTCTTTTAAAAGAAGCTGATAATGGAGTGTTATATATATTAAACCTCTACTTTGGGGGAGAAGGGAATGAGAACTGAAGTTTGAAATATATGGAAATAAGATAAGACAATTAATTACAGAAAATGTATGTTTTATTTAAGTTAGCATACAAATGAGATAATATATAAAAAAGAAGAAATTACTTTTAGCTAGTTTCCAGTTATAAATGGGAAACGGTGATTGTTATATTCTAAATAAATGAACCACACCAACTTACAAGGATGGTGTATTTCATGCTTCTCAATCCTCAGGGAAAGACCCATTCCAACACTGTATCTGGATGTAGCATCTACATGTTTGCAGTTGTAAGCCATGCAAAGAAGGGGTTAGGATCAAATCTCTCAGGAACACAAACCTCTGACCATACAGCTGTTTCAAAAGATTTGCAGCTAGAAGGGCCTTTAGATACAAACTAGTCCAATATTTTCATTTTATTGTTTAAAAAAAAAAACACAGAGGTACAGTGGCGATGACTTTTCCAAAGTCACACAGGTAAAAAGAGCAGGGCAGTGAAGTGAACTCGCTGTAACTGGAGACAGTTAAGATGGGGATATCAGAAAGAATAGGAGCTGTGTTTATAAGTACCTGATTCATAGTGAGTGGAGTTAACTCACACACAATCACCAAATTTTACAGTGAGGAGGGCTCTCCATTAATAAATGTGCATTTATTAAGCAACTACTATTTATTAGACTCTGTGCTAAGCACTTTACAATTATTTTACTTGATCCTCAAAACAACTCCCTATTTTATTGCTAAGAAAATTAAGGCAGAAAGCAGTCAAGTGAAGATAGTATCTACGGCCAAATTTGAACTCAGGTCTTTCTGAATCCTTTGGGATTTTTGTTTCCTCTGGGCACTGTGCTAACCTAGGGCATAGTTAGAGAAATCAATACTTACATCTAATATGTAGGAAATATAATATGTAGAAGAATACTTTGTATGTAGATTTTATATATACATACTATATACAAATTGTGTATCTCTAAAATCTCAGTGTAGATTTTTAGGCTATTAAAATGCATAAATACTTTTGGGACACCTTGTATAACTATAAATGACATATCAAATTAAGAGATCCAGGAATTAGGCATGTGATTCCACTGGAATAGGAAAGTTCTTCTAGCAAAAGCAGGTCCTCATCTTTTATGCAATTTATAGCCTGTGGGGGATCGGCAAACACTGGTCCAAGGGCCAAACCTTGCCTAAAATAGTTTTTGCATTTGTATTAAATAAATATTAAATGTCAAATAATTTGAATTTAATTGTATTTTAAAAGTCTTAGCTTCCCATACAAAAATAGGCTCAGATCACAGTTTATAGAACCCAGTCTACAGCAGAGGAATCCAACTCGGGTACAGGGCACGGTGTGGCCCACAACACTTTCGAGGGTGGGGGGGTCATACCAGATTAAAATGTGATTTCAGATTTTACTATACTGGTATCTTACACACACACATACATATACATACACACATACATATATATTATATACATATACACACATACACTTATAAAGGTAGTTTTCTAAGTCAATAAACAGCAGGCAGAGATCTTTATGTACTTTTCAGTGGTTCTATATTGCTTAGAAAACCACAAATTAACATTACCCAATTGCATTTTAACTGGATTTCAGCCCCAATCAGGGGTTTTACTGGCTACCTGTATAATCTGACTCCTCCAGAGAATATAGGGAAGTACCTTTCTCAGTAGCTGTCAGAAGCCACCGGTTTTCCTGGATTCAGGGCCAGTTCTTTGACTACTCTGCCAAGCTACCTCTCTAAAGTTATATTATACAACCCATACGGGTCATTTTTGGAGGAGGGGATCACAAGCACCAAATTCTAGGGGGGATCAGAAGCCACCTCAGGCAGAAGGTGGATACTTAACTTTGGTGTCCAAGAAGTTGACCCTGGTGAGTAAAGAATGAAGGGGGTCCAGCCCTTGTGATTGGGAGGGTTGACCAGGACTAACTAATTCAATTGTGTCATTGCCAAAAGTGCCTTTGGATACTCTCCATTCTTTGTCCATAGGGAGCATTACAACCTTGTCTGGCCCTGATCCATTTGTAACACTTGAAGAGGGCCAGAAGTTCCTGGATTTTTTAAACTTTGGATGTTAATTAGGCTGTCTTATGTTTGAAACTTGGTTCATATCACACAGTCCCAGTTTCTCAGCTGCTCCAGTCATGCTGAATCAACAACGTGAGGAGGTTGGCTAGCGAAGCGGAAGAAGGCACGGAGGAAAAGAAGAAAAGTCTCGAATGGGGAAATGATCAAGAAAAAAAGCAGACTGTGTGATGGAAAAGGGAGGGTGAATTAATGGGAGAGGCTGGGAAAGGGAATTGCTGAGATTTTTATTTTTTTTTTTTTAATCTCTAGGATTCCTAGAGATTATGTAATCTCTAATCTAGGTGTCTCACATTTTAGAAGGTGAAATCAAGGAGAGTCAAAAGATAGAGGGATTTACTATTTAGTGGCAGACTACAGCCAGACCTTAAATCTCTTGATACTCATGTTGGATCGGGTGCTGGGACAGCAAACTGTAGATGAGACCTTCGCCAAGAGACAGTTAACAATCAATGTATAAGCATTAATCAGGCACTTACCCGTGGCAGACACCAGATCCTAAATTCTGGAATACAAAGAAAGGCAATACATACAAAGTCAGGATTTTTTTCCCCTTAATCTACAGCTACACTCCAATGTCTCTCATAAAGAATGAAAGAAGAATTTATAGGAATCAAAGATATGGCGCTTTTCTTATATTTCAGATTTCTTTGAATGTAAAATTTCATGTTTCTTTTTCTTAAGACAGAAAAACCAAAGTCAATTTCCTGCTTGCTGGTTTTCCCATCAAGTGATGATACTCAAACAATTTTATTATGTTTTCTGCTTAAGAGATGCAGTACCTGCGGCATAAAGAAATTAGCTTTATTAAATATAGAATCTGATGACTGTATGGGAGATTTTATCAATCAGTCTTCAGAGGGAGGAGAGGGAAACCCAGTAAAAATAATGGAATATTTCTGCACGTTCTGAAGATATTATTATATGACTACTCACCAGAAGTAAAGTGATGTAATGGACAGAATACTGAACCTAGGATCAGAAAGAGTAGAATTCAAACCCTGCCCCCAGATGATCACTAGCTAGGTGACTCTGGATAGGTCACTTAAATCTGCATCTTAGTTTGGTTATCTATAAAATAAGGGGTCTCTAGGGTTTCTTCATCTATAATTCTAAGATCCTCGACTTTGGGGGGATGGCCTATTTGTAGTTACAATTCACTTGAGTCAAACCAGCCCCTGGGCACGAGCCCTGTTAGACACACATGACAGACCTCTTCTGACCCAGTAAAAGGCAGTCGAACCAGGCTCTGCCTGGTGGTCTGGCAGGCTGCAAAGCCTTCCCTCCATTTCCCTGAAATTCAAAGCTGGTACACCAAATTGTGAATATACAGAATGCAATGTCCTGACCCACATAATTTGCAAGCTCCATTTGCTGTCTGAACAGATGGCAGATAGGTGAACCCACCCAGACTTTCAGCTCACCCTGAATATCACAATATGCACCCATGATAAAAGGAAGGCCACAATCCTTTATATTTTAGAGAAATTTATCTTAGTCCTCTGAGTTTTATTTGCTGAGGTTAAAGTTACTGGATTATTTTTATGGTTAAAAAAATATGACTGCATATAAAATAAGATTTTCCCCCAGCCTTGATAAATTTTGCTCAAAGTTTTCTCTTCTTTTCTCAAAAATTCTTTGCTAAGAGGAATAGTTTTTTGGGAGGGTAAGGAAAATAGAAACAGGAGGTGATCTACAAAAAAAAAATCAATAAAATGTATTGAAAAAAATTTTAAGGAGTTTGATAAAATCCAAAGTGGTTTAGCATCATTTATTAATGTAACTAATAGTCTCTTTCTGGCAGTCATACAGAATGATTTTTGATATTGGAAGATAGGTTTTCTTGCATACATCTGTATGACCTTCTTGAATTCTCTTTGTGAACTTCAGTTTTATACTTGGGAAAAATAAAAAGCTGCACTAGACTCCCCGAGGTAAATGCCATTTCCAAATCCTACGGTGAACTGCTGTTTCATTTCAATTCTTAAGTTAGGAAAGCTAATAATAATAGTTTAAAAAAAGTTTTTTAAATCAGCCAAAGAAGCCAGACCTGTTTGTGCTTACTACTCTGAGAGGTTCTAAGACAAATAGATTTTAATGAGTCAGCTCTGAGACCTCAGCAGTTTCCTAGCTCATCAATTCCTATGGTCTCAATGTTCATCTCTCAATGAAAGATTCTCCCAAATCTAAGTCTCCAGGCCCAGCCATTTTCTGAGTTCTATTCACTTATCACCTCATGCTGCCTAGACATTTCCACTTGGATGTTGTTGTCATCTGAAATCTAATATGCAGAAAAGTGAACTCTTCTTCCCTCTGAAAACTGGCTTGCCTCTTGACTCTGCTATTTCTGTCATTAGTAGCATCATTCTCCCAGTCAGCCAGGCTGGAAACCTGAGTCATCTTTTACTCCTTCCTGTTTGCCCATATCTGATCCATCATTAAGTCTTGGCGGCTCTTCCTCTGTGATATATCTTGCATCTGCCTGTTCGATTACATCCCCCCTTCCACTTCCTCAGCTCAGGCGCTCAGGCTCTCAGTCTCCCAAATGATTGATCTCCCTTGTCCCTTCAATCCATTCTGCACACAAAATTAATCTTCCTCAAATTCTGATCCCATGATGTCACTCCTCCTGCTCACAAATTCTCAGTGGCTCCTCAGTGACAGGACAGTGAACAAAATCCCCGGGATGCTATTATTCAACATTCTCTATAGTCTAACCCCAACCTGCTTTCCCAAACATAGTCAATTATCCTCTGATCTGAACTATGTTCCAGTCTGAAAGTGTCACATATATCAGTGGTATGGAATTCAAAGAGAAAGAGAACTCTACAAATCATATTTTGACTTAGAAAATCCAAATTAACATTATCTATGTTGTACTGTAGTTTAACTTATTTTGTTTAACAGTTTCCAGTTGTAATTTGAATGTATTTGAGCCTCTGGAGCTTGACACCTCTGATGGATGCACTTTCTTGTTCTTCTGCACCATCTACATTGCTTCATTTACCTGAAATGCCATCCTTTTTTCTGCTTATCCAAATCCTAGCCAGTTTTCAAGTTCCCAGTCAAGACTCTCTTTCTCCACAAAGGATTCTTTAGGAATAAAAGTGAAACAATACCTTAAAGTTGACCAAAGGGTCATTGGAAGGAAATTCAGAACTTATCTAGTTTAATCTTGTTTTACAGATGGGAAAGTTGAAGCCCAGGGAGGTTATCCAACTTGTAGCATGTCACATAACTCATTAAACAGCGGAGCAAGAATTTAAACCCAACACAGTGCTCCAAAATGCAGCATAATTTCCCCAGCACTGGAACACTTTATCACCAAGAACCTTTGCAAATACCATTTCATTTGCCTCTTCCCACCTTGTCTGCTCAATGCAGGGCCAAAGAATTAGAGGCATTTTCTCTCTCTTCTGTGACAGCCCCTCAAACATGGCCACAGCCATCACATCCCCGGGTCTTCTCTTCTGCAGGTGAAACATCCCCAATATCTTCCCTGGAAATCACGTCACTTCCACCTCCCAACATCACTCCTATTCATTCCTTTCTCTGGCCTCCCGGAGTCATCATCCACATTGAGGTCAGCATTGCCTCTTTCCTGAACTCTGACCTCTGCATCCATCCATCCTCCTGTCACCATTCACAAAGGCAGGACCACTGTATGAGTCCGACCTCACTGTGCTTCTCAAGGGCAGGGATTTCCTATTCCCTTGAGCATAAATTCCATTTCAAATCTTCCCTAATCTGGCTCCAGCCTCCCTTCCCAGGCTCCCTTCATATCACTTTTCCTCATGTGCTCTGGGATTTGGGCAAACAGGCTCACTTGCTGTCTTCTGTACAGGACATTTCCATTTCCCCACACCTGGGATGCTCTTCCTCCTTATTCCCATCTCTGAGAATCCCTGGCTCTCCTTCGAAGGCTCAGCTGAAGTGCTGCCTGCTACCAAAGCCTTTCTTGGTTCTTCCCCACCTGGAATTTCTTAATGCACACATAGCCACAAAATCATGTTTGTGTGTATGTACACACATATGTATGTGAATATGCATACTTGCCTGCATAGTATGTAAAGTGTATATACATATTCACACATAATCATGCATGCATATTGAGGTTTTTGTACAAATCTGCCTCACTTAAAATCCAATTCATGCATGTCATCACCCTGTGATGTCATTGATTATCTTCAAAAAACAAGAATATATAAATAGAAGCATATACCTAGAAATATATAAATGCTTATATATTTATATATATATACATCTGCATATTTGTATATACATGTACATCTGTATGTATGTATGTAGATGGTTCCCTGTCCCTCCTCTGTGTGTGTATATAATTTATTTATCTATGTACATATTGATTTCCCCCAGTGGAATACACAAGGACTGTTTTGTTTTAGATTTATGAAGTATGAGTTAAAATGTAGATATGATTAGTTCATGACTAGATATGAAGTGTACCTATCAAGAACAAAAAAAGGTATTTGTCTAGAAACTTTAAAGTTCTTTGGATTAAGTTTGTGATAGAAAAAGAAAAAGGAGGGAGACAATGACTGACCAAGCTAGGTCTCATGAAGTGTAATAACTATGGCGCTCTCCTGAGATTTCTGACACACAAAATCTACAAGAGATGTTTGCCGCTCAGCCCATGGCCTCAGGGAGCAAAGTGCAAATGCAAAAGTCCCAGTAAAAAGGGACATAAAGAAGCAGCCTGGCTCTTCCAGGTATTGGACACAGAGCAGGAGCTTCCTGACTGGAATGGGTCCAGCTCTGAGAAGGTGTGCCTTCCTCAAAAGAGACTGATTAATTAAAGAGGAGGCAGAGTCGCAGTGTATGTTAGAATGCTGCTCCTTTGAGGAAATCTGGGGACGGAGAGGGAAGCTCCTGTGAGGAAATCTAGAGACAGAGGGGGGAAGCACAGTGGAGGGTGTTTGGGCAAAGATAAACACAGACAAAGAGGAAGATGATGTTGTCATTAGAGGCCTGAAGGCACGAGATAGTAAGGATGGGGTAGACATGGAAGGGGCCTTCAAGTAGCCAGATGTCTGCAGGAGCCTGCTCTCTGCTGAAAGCACATTGGCTACAATTTTCCTGACTTGCTTTGTGCTTTAAAAGGTGAATGAAGTGATTCCTGAAAAAGATAGGAATGCTGCTGGAGTAACTGCATCATTTTATAATCTGAGGAAAGAAAAGTTAGGGATGACTTGACTAAATTTGGGAGAAGAGATTCTAAGAGTCAGAGAAAAAGAGAGAGGTCTCTGGCCTAAAAAAGCAGACCAAGAAGGGTAGGAGTTCTCAAGAGAAACAATTCAAAAGGGGTGAGGAGGAAAAGAATTGTTGAAAGAGAAAAAAAAGGGGAAGGGAGAAGGAGGGAGGGAGAGAGAGGGAGAAGGAAGGAGGAAGAAAGAGAGGGAAGAGAGGAAGACAGAGAAAGAGGAGGAGAAGGGAAAGAGACAGAAAGAGGGAAGGACAGGGAGAGTGAAAGAAAGAGACACACAGAGACAGATAGAGAGCCACAAAAAAATGGGGAGGAGAGAAAGACAAATAGACAGAGGGAAGGAGAGAGGGAGGAAAAAGAAGGAGAGATAAAAAGAGAGAGTGAGAGCAAGAGAGGATGAATAAGCAACTCACTCCTTGGCTGAAACTAGAAAGATATACACAGGATGGAAGCAAGTGTTGATAAATGAATACAAAAGCACTATCCTGTGAGGACAATGTAATAAGTGTAATAATTTTCAGAATGAACTAAGGAAAATTGGGAAACTACAGACCATTACTATGCTATTATTGTTTTCTCTAAATATACTGGAGAAAAGAGGAATATCACAGAAGGGGTGGGGCTGCTGTCTGAGGCGAATGTGATCCTTATAAGCAAAGTCAGAGAGAAGTCAATGTTACCCAACTTTTTCTTTCCTTCCATTTTCTGTGCCAAGGACAGCGATCAAGGTGATGCAGTGGCTAGAGAGTAAGGTCAGGAATCAGGAAGATCTGAGTTCAAATTTGGTCTCAGGTACTTCCTAACTGTGTGATCCTGGGCAAGTCACTTAATTCTGTTTGCTTCAGTTTCCTCATCTGTAAAATGAGAATAATAATAGCATCTACCTCTCAGGGTTGATGTGGGGATTGAATGAAATAATAATTATAAAGCACATGCCTGGCACATATAAGTGCTATATAAATGTTAGTAATTACTATAATAATTATTATCTTTGTGCTGGGAATGGTTCATTGAGAATTGATACCCAAGATAAACAAGGATAAATATGTCTATTTATATCTGTATATGTGTGTGTGTGTGTATCCACATACATATCTATCTACATACTTTAAAGGATACAGGTTTTTGTATACATTATTCTATTTTTAAAATTTCGTACTATTTTATTTTTTCCAATTACATATATTTTTCAACATTCTTCTTTTTATAGATTTTAGTTCCAATTTTTTCTCCTTCCTTTCCCAAGACGCAAATAATTTGATATAAGTTACACAAGTACAATCATTTTAAATATCATATTTCTGTATTAGTCATGTTGTGAAAGAAAAATCAGAACAAAAGGGAAAAACCATGAGCAAGAAAAAGCAAACTTCCTCCCAAAAGGTGAAAATAGTATGCTTTGATCTACATTTAGACTCCATAGTTCTTTCTCTGGATGGGAATGGAATTTTCTATCCCAAGTCTATTGGATTTGTCTTGGATCAATGTATTGCTAAGAAGAGATAAGTGTGTCATAGCTGATCAACACATAATCTTGATTAAACAAGGCCAGATTAAGGGAGCATCCATCTGTGCTTAATGAGTTCATATTAACAAGCCCAGATAACAATAATAGTAATAGGTAGAATTTATGTAGCACTTTAAGGTTTGAAAAGTGATTTACAAATATTTATCTTTTATTCTCCACAACATCCTGGGAGGAGGGTACCATTATTATCACCATTTTATAGAAGAGGCAAACAGGATTAAGTGACTTGCCCAAAGTCACATAGCTAGTAACTGTCTAAGGCTAAATTAGAACTAGGTCCTCTTGACTCCAGGTGTAGCACTCTCTCTCTCCACTGAGCCACCAGCTGCCTAGAGATACTATCTCTTTGTATGAATAAAAACTAGCAGCGACAGGGCATTTTATATTATTATATCCATCCCTCTATCCATGTTTTAAAGTACACTAGGTTAAGAACTCCTGTTCTAGTGATAGAACCAGGGGCAATGGGGTGGAAGTTGTGAAATAAGAAATTTAGGAAACATAACTAAAGTTCTGTCACAGTAGAACAAGCTGCCACAGAGAAAAACAGATTCTCTTTCATCGGAGTTCTCCCAGGCAACCTTGGATGGCTCTTGATCACTTGTTGTAAAGGGTTAAGTAGGGGCCAGACTGGATGGCCTCTGAGGTCCCTTACAGCTCTGCGACTCTGTCATTCTGTGACAAAAGATTTATGTAGAAGTGACCATGACACATGCAAGGGGCCCAGTGCCACATCCAGATGTTTTCTATATAAAAACAACAGAAATCACATCTAAAATAACAACATCAGCTAACATGACATAAAACAGAATGTTTCTTAACTGAAAATTAGGAATCAGAAAGTATGATTCTCAGTTTACATGCTACACATAAAAGAAAATTCTCTCTTCAGATCAGAGGTATTCTTTACCCAGAGACACGCTTTCTTCTCCCACCTTTGGTGAGGATTTCCTGTCACAGCCAAGGACAAGGCAGTGAAGCTCTTTGTTTAGTTTCCATATGTGTATAATAAAGAATGAAAAAGGGTAAGTTAAATATTTGCAGGCACTATTGTTTAGTCAAAAGGGTTTTTTGAAATGATTGGAAATGGTATTTATTTACTGAAGGCTGAGAGAAGAATGCTGCTAGTCAGTCACTCAACATTTATAAAGTCCCCACTATGTGCCAGATACTGGCTAAGTACAAGAGATGCAAAGAAAAGCAATAAAACCATTCTTGCCCTTAAAGAGTCCACAATTTAACAGGGAGAAAAACGTGCAAACAATTGTGTGTGTGTGTGTTTTTTTAAGTTTATCTTTCGATATGTATATGACAAACCATTCTATTATTTATACCCAGAAAACCTCCATAGAGGAGTCACTAAAAGTCAGGTATAACTGAAATGACTGGACAATAACAAAAACAAGATAAGCCGGACTTAATTAACAGAGGAAAAGATACTAACTGACATAAGTAATAATAAGAGCTCTCAGACTAATGAGAGGATCTTTCACACTGAGATATTCTTTAAGCAGGCAGGCCAGTCAGCAGAGATTCCCCAGGCGCTAGAAAAACTACCTGGGTCTAAAAAAATCCATTCAAGGCCAATTAATATCAACAATTTAACTATTCTTTCTCCCTCCTGATGCTTTTTTTGCCAGTAGATACTATATGTCTTGGACACTTGCAAGGCTGAAGTAAATGAGTCTGCAAGTTGCTATTTGTAAAGTAAAATTTTTAAATATTAGTAATAAAGCTATACTCTATAATTGTCCTTGGTTTTTTTTTTTTTTTTTTAACAAAAAAAGTAGAGATGCCACATATACTAAATGTACCTTGAAATCCTGAGACTATCTGGACGACATCTTCATAAACCATTAGAGTAGCCGATCGTTCAGGGAGCAGGCCGAGGCTTAGAGAAGAAAACACTGAGGAAGGAAAAAAACGGGGTTGTGAGTTTTAGCATCTAAATTAAACCACAACAGTAATTATAGAAATATGTATAGAATTACTGCACATGTTTAACATATATTAGTTTACTTGCTATGTAAGGGAGGGGATGGGGAGAAGGGGAAGATATTTCAAACACAAGGTTTTGCAAGAATCACTGTTGAAAAATTATCCATGCATATGTTTTGAAAATAAAAAGCTTTAATTAGAATTGAGTAAAAATAAATTAAATCACATATCAATCAGTCAATTAACCATTATTAAATGCCTACTATGTGCTAGGAACTGGGAATACAAAGATAAAAAATGAAATAATCTAGACATTCAAGGGGCTTACAGGAAGATCAGTCAATAAACATTTTTTGAGCACCTACACAGTGTGCCAATATGATGAGTGCTGAAGATAGAGAGGAAGGTAAAAGAGAGTCCCTGTTCTCAAGGAACTTACTGAATAATGGCAGAAAATTTTTAATTCTATTCTGATTTGGAAATAGCAAATGCCTATGAAAATTCCAGGGAGAGTATCATAAGAAATGAATGTGTTGGCCAGAATTTAAGAAAGATGAAGTCCAAGCAAGCTGACTGTGCGCTCCCAGAGGCCAGAGCAGAGGTATGCAAAGTCATTAGTCACATGTAGATGAAACCTTCAGGAAACTTCTTTTTCATCTTTACTAATAGAGTGCTTGTATTAGTTTTTGGAGAGAAGATTCACCCTCTCTCCTAGTTCAAATCTGTCCTCACTCACAAGTTGTGTATCTCCTGCAAATCCTTTATCCTTGCTTGCCTCTGTTTCCTTAACTGTAAAATGAAATGGAGAAGGAAATGACAAACTACTCTAATATCTCTGCCAAGAGAACCCTAAATGAGGTCACAGAGTTTGAAATAACTGAGTAACAACATCGCTATTTTTCCTCCCAACAAAGAACATTTCATCTTTTTTTTTTTTTTAAAGCAATTGGGATTAAGTGACTTGCCCAAAGTCACACAACTCATAAATGCTAAATGTCTGAGATAATATTTGGACTCTAGTGCTCCATCTTGTTGCCCCAAAACATTTCAAACAACTTTTTAAAACAAGGTCTGCCTGCCTGAAATTTATTTAGTTGTATTCTATGGACTCTCTTGAGATTCTGCCTTGATCATTTTCTTTATAGCTGAGTTCTGCCCTTGTATAAAATGGCATCTCTCTCTCTTTTTAAAAAAAGCCACACAAGGACAATTATACAGTATAGCTTCAATTACTAATATTTTTAAGTTTTACTTTAAAAGCACACATATATGTGGCTAGAGATATATCAGTTATGGTATATAGTTACAAATACATGCTTTTTTTGGCAGGGAGGATGAACTTGCAAATTACCTGGAATAAGAAACTCCCACTGTGAAAACTCCCTCTATGTAAACATAATGGAAAGTTGTTTGTAGTTAACAGTCTTAGGGAACTAAGAGGTAAAGTAACTTGCTCACTAGACCCCCCTAGAATGTGTCAGGAAAAGTCCCTGAAATCTGCTCTGATTTTAAGCCTAGGTCTATATAATGATCCACAAACCATCAAATCACTCTAAGACTACACAGAGTGTATGGTGGAAAGAACGCTGTTAACCCAGGAGGCAGCACATCTAGGCTCAAGCTGCCCCTAAGCAGGAGTGCCTCAGTCAGCTTAAATGACTTCCTCTCTCCCCCAGCTGATCTGTCAAAAAAGGAGGGTTATACTCAATAACCTGTTCTCTACTGTTCCTTTTGGTTTTTAGCAATGCTCATTATCAAACCAAAATAAAAACACATCTTTGACTCGTCCAGCCCAGAGATGGCCAATTAATTAAGACTGACAAAAATAATACGGACTCATAAAGGAATAAAGGATCCTCGAAAATGGCAGAGATACTTTTTGAATGAAACAACTTCAGAATTGACTAAAAAAAAAAAAACTAAACAAAAAGAAGAAAGTCTGTCTTTGAAGATAGACTCCAGACCAGAGTTTTCAAAGTTCAGATTACACTATCTGGGACAGTCGGCCTAAAAAGTGATCTCACTAAGCCGGCTCCTGTCTCTGGTGAAGATAAAGCTTTTTATGATGCCTCCCTTTATTTCTTCCACTCCCAGGAAGGAAAAACTCTCTGCGCTGGTGTTTGCTTGCTAAGTAAGGGGTGAGGAGAGAAATCCAGCTCAAAAAGTACTTGCTAAGAATGTCTTGTTTTGTGTATATATTGGAAAGAGCTCTTCTTAAATTATTAACACAAAAACATGCTCTTTTGGGAAGGATACAGGGAACTCGGAAACAGGAAAGCTGTTGTTTTTGTGTGGAATTTGTGTAACAGGCAATTATTAAGTGCTTACTGTGTGCCAGGCACTGTGCTAATTTCAACCAATCCATTTCAGCACCAGCAGCTCTTGTTCATATTCCAAACAAAGGGCTGACTATTGTGAAGGAGCAAGCTGGAAAAAATGTAATGTGACTATTTTCTGATTCAGTGAGGAGAAAGGAGATTAGGGAAATAGTTTCCTTTTTCTTCCGGCATTTGTGAGGGCTGTATCCAAAGGGAATGCAAAGCAAGCAGCCTGGGGTACTGTCCTCCAACCAGGGGCTCAGGCAGGACAGAAATCACCTTTGAACTTCCCTTGGGGAATGCTTCCATAGTTATTTCTTGGCTTAAAAAAACAAAGGGCTGAGATTTTATTCTCGAGACAAAATCCAATTTAGTGACTGAGAATAAAACCAAATTCGTGCAGGCCAGGGCTAAAGGGACCATGTCTCTAAGCATCTGGCAGCTCCCAAATAACAGATGTCCTTTATATAGAAGCGCCCTGGGAGCTCCCTGATCCCTTCAACTGCAAGCTTCACTCCTGCTTTTCTTGGATCTTTCAGACCCTGGCTTTCGCCTTGGTCACCATATTGCCTGTTGCCATCACCCTTCCCTGAACCCTGGTTCTCTTCTGTTCTGTAGAAGCCGCAGCGGTGGGATGAGCTGATGGGAAGGAATAAAGGTAGCCTGTCCCTCTGCCCTCACCCTAGACTTTGTTCCTCATTCTACTCTGGCCAAGGGAAAGAGAAGAAAGTAGGAAAAGAACCAGGAGGAGGAAAAACCTAGAGCAGATCCTCAATACTGCTCACGGGTCCCCCTCCAGAGTTCTCAGAGTTCATTCTTGCCCCATGGCCTTTAACATGCACTCAATCAGAAAGCATTTCTGAAGGGCCTGCCACATGGCAGGCACTGGGTAGACACAAGACAAAAATCTAACAGCTGTTCTTTATTGGAATTTATCAGTGCATAAATCAATAAAAAATTCTGTGCCAGACATCATGCAAGGTGTTAGGCACATGGAGACAAAAAATAAAGCTCTCTCTGCTCTCCAGGACCTATGTTATGGGAAAAGGCATATATAAGTGTGTGTGTATATATATCAGACAGATATAGGAGAAATAAAAAATAAATAGAGGCTAGTTAGATATAAGGTGGGCATCTAGGTGGCTCAGTGAATTTTACACCAGGCTTGGAGTCAGGAAGACCTGAGTTCAAATCTGGCTTCAGGTACTTACTAGCTGTGTAACCCTGAGCTAGTTATTTACTTTGCCTCAGTTTCCTCATCTGTAAAATGAGCTAGAGAGGAAAATGACAAGCTTTTTCAATATGTTTGCTAAGAAAACCCCAAGGGGTCATGAAGAGTAGGACACAATTGAACAACAAAAACAATAATAAAATACAAGATATTTCTTCTTATCTTGTTACTACTGATAATACCCATAAACCATTTAACCATCATTCCATTAAGAGTCTTTGTCCTTGCTCTTAATTAATTAACAAACATTTAGTGAGCATTTAGGATGTGCCAGGTACTGTGTTAAGAAGTACAGAAAGACAAATATGAAACAATTCCCAACCTTCAGGAATGTGTATTAATGAGGAAGACAACCTTGCAGTGTGATATAGCAAAGACAGTGTGAAACTTGGAGTTGGTGAATAGAGTGCTGGGTCTGGAATTAGGAAGACCTGAGTTCAAATTCAGCTTTAGATACTTATCATCTGTGTAACCTATTTATCTCAGTTAATTCATCTGGAGAAAATGAAATACCACTCCATTATATTTGCCAAAAAAAAAAAAATCCCAAATGGGGTCACGAAGAATCAGATATGAATGAAATGACTGAAGGACATCAAAGAATAAATTAGAAATCATAAAGTAAATAAATCGTAAATAAATTAGAAATAGTAAAGCAAAGACATGAGCACTAAGGTGGGATTTTCACTAGGACTTGTAGGAAGCAAGGGAAGGCAGGAGATGGTGATGAGGAGGGAGAGAATTCCAGGCCAAGGGGACAGCCTTTAAAAATGCACAGAGTTGAGAGGGAGCAATCACAAGCAGGCCGTTGCCCCTAGATCACAAAGTCTGTGGGGATAAGGAGATTATAAGAAGACTGGAAAGATCCGAGGGGATGAGCTTATGAGGGCTTTGGATTTCAAACTCTCTTTGGTTTTATATTTAATCCTGGAGGTGATGGGGAGCCATGGAGTTTATTGAATGCAGATGTTTATGACTTAATCAAATCTGTACTTTAGGAAGATTAGTTTGACAGCTGAAAGTAGGATGGATTGTGATGGAAAAACTGTTCAACAGGTGATAATTCGTACAGGTGTAAACTGACAAGGTCCTGTATCAGATGACAGCAGCATCAGAGGGGAGAAGGTAGCACATATGCAGAGAAGTGTCAAAGACAAAATTGACAAGACTTCCCAGGAGACTGGATGTGACAGGGTAAAAGAAAATGAGAAGTTAGAGGGATGATATTTAGGTTGCAAGACTTGAGTGATTGGGAGGAGAGGGGTGATTTCAACAGTAATAAGAAAATTCAGAAAAGAGGGGGAAGCTTTTTGGAGAAAGACAGGTGCTGTTTTGGACCTGCTGAATTTAAAATGCTTGCAAGGACACTCAGTGTGAGATGTCCAATATGACTTGATGAGTCTGGAGATGAGCAAAAAGCTAAGGGCTGGAAGAGCAGATCTAAGAATCATCAGCATAGAGATGAGAATTCAATCAGTGAAAACCAATGACATCTCCCAAAAAAGTCAAACAGAAGTAAGAGGTGTAGAGAAAGCTTTGAGGGATACTCACTGTTAGTAGCTAACAAAGTAAACTAAGAAAGAGTGGTCAGAAAGGGAGGACACAGGGCAGAGAACTGTCACCAAAACCTAGAGAGAAGAGTGTGTGAGTATAATAAGCAGTAATTAACAGAGCCAGGGAGTGCACAGAGGCCAAGAAGGATGGTTCAATGGATTTGGAAAAGATCAATGGATTTGGCAAATAAAAGATCGTTGGTAACTTTGGAGAGAATAGTTTCAGTGGAAGGATAAAGATGGAGCCCAGACTGTAGAGACAAGGAAATGCAAGGAAATGGAGGTACCAATTAGAGACAGCATTTTCATGGAGATTAGCCATGGAAGGGAGGAAAGATATAGGACATAGCTAGAGGAAAAGAACTGGAGACATTGATTGAAGAGAATCTTCCCAAGGAGTTTAATCATGAAAAAAAAAGAGCTACTGGGGATGATGGATTAAGTAGGAGCTTATTTTTAGGATGAAGGAGGCACAAATGTGTTTGCAGGCAGTACAAAAGCAACCAGTGGATCAGGAGACAGTGAGGACAAGTGAGAGAGCTGGGTGATAGAGAGGCACTCTGCTGGTAAAGACAGGCTAGAATCAATAGGAAAAAAGATGGGAGATTCAATAAGAGAGGCATTTCAAGCATTTCTACAAAAAAGAGAGAAATGATAGATGGTATGCTGTGAAAGGAACCCAGGCAGTGGAAATATAAAAAAGTAAGCAAATATAGCAATGTTTTACTCACAAGTAATAAAGTTAATTACCCCAGATAAAAATGGAAAATTAAATCCAGAAAGAGAAAGATACATATGGGGTTAAAAATAATGATTACAACAAATCACAATAAAACAAAAGACCAAAAGAGGGACCACTGACAAATATAGAACTTAAATAAAAGTGATAGTGAAAGTCTAGATAGTGGTTAGAATATTACAGAAGTCTTTTTGCAGGAATTGGATGCAGCTCTCCGCTGTACTGCCCATGGTTGAAGCTGTATCACAGTCTTGGGTTGCAGTTCCAAGGTGAGAAGGAGCACTGGCACACCAGAGCCTGGAGCCACAGGAGAACAGGGACCTTGATCATAGTTATAAGTTAGAAAGAAGTGCTTGTGGCCACTCACAGGCCAGAGCACAGGCCTGAAAAGAAGTACCACCCTCTCCTTAGATCATATCCTCTTGGAAGAACTGAAAACTTGCAGACCCTCAGAACTAGAATAATAGCAAGAAGGGTCTGAAGCTTGGTAAAGCACCCTTTCCGCCCAGGGAGCAGAGCCTTACTTTAACATAGTTAAATGTCAAGAAATAGGCTGGGGAAATGTATAAATAGGGAAAAAAAGGAAAATCAGAAGAAGGAAACAAAAGTCAAGATCACTATATATAAAGACTCAGAGAAAAAATATAAATTAGTCTCAGGCCCAAAAAGAATTCCTAGAACAGCTCAAAAATGATTTTAAGAATCAAATAAGAGAGACAGACGAAACACTGAGAAGTGAAATTACAATTTTGCAAGAAAGTAATGAAAAAAAGTTAATAACTTGATAAAGGAGGCATAAGAAAAATACTGAAGAAAACAACATCTCAAAAAACCTTATAATAAGTCAAATGGAAAAAGATATAGAAAAATTTACTCAAGAGAATGCCTTAAAAAGCAGAATTGGTCAAATGGAAAAAAAATGTGAAAAAAATTACTGAGGAAAAGAACTCCTTAAAAGTAGAAATGGCCAAATATTAAAGGAGGTACAAAAGCTCAATGAAGAAAATAATTCCTTAAAAATCAGAATTGGACACATGGAAGTTATTGACTCCATGAGATACATATATATATAAATATTTTTAAAATATATTAAATATACAAAATATATTAAAAATATAAATATATAATATATATAATATATATTTATACATAAATATAAAAATATAATATATAAATATATAAAATATATTTTAAAATTATAAAAATATATAAATATAAATATATTTAAAAAATCAAAAGAATGAAAAACTGGAAGAAAATGTGAAATATCTCTTTGGAAAAACAACTGACCTGGAAAATGGATCAACAAGTGACTTTAAGAATTTTTATGAACTACTGTACTACTGGAAAGGCAATATATTTTTTAAAAGCTTAGAGATCATATTTCAAGAAATGATTTAAGAAAATTACATTGATACCCTACTACCAGATGGTAAAATAGAAACTGAAAGAAATACAAATTACCTACTGAGGTTCCAAAATAAAAATTCTCAGGAATATTATAGCAAAATTCCAGAGCTCCCAGATCAAGGAGAAAATACTGCAAATAGCCAGAAAGAAATAATTCAAATACTGTGAAGCTACAATCAGGACAACATAAGACTGAGCAGTTTTTACAGCAGAGGATCAAAGGGCTTGCAATATGATATTCAGAAGGCAAAGAAGCTAGGGTTACAACAAAGAATCACCTACCCAGAAAAACTGAGTATAATTCTTCAGGGAAAAAAAATGAACCTACAATGATAGAGGACTTTCAAGCCTTTCTGATGAAAGGAACAGAGCTGAATAGAAAATCTGATTTTCAAATACAAGACTCAAGAAAAATATTAAAAGCTAAACACGAAAGAGAAGTCAATATAGGATTCCAACTATTTACATTCTTACAGGAGAAGATCATCCTTGTAACTCCTAAGAATTTTATCATTATTAAGGCAGTTAGAAGTATAAGCAGGTAGAAGGTATGGGTATGAGTTGGATATGAGGGGATGATATCTAAAAATAAAATTAAGGAGTAAGAAAGAGGGATGAATGCACTGGGAGAAAGGGGAAGGAATAAGTAGAATGGGATAAAGTTATCAAAAAAGGGGCAGGAAAGAACTTTTACAGTGGGGGGAGGGAAATAGGGGGACAGAGCACTTAAACCTTGCTCTCATTGGAACTGGCTCGAAGAGATTATAACAAACACCTTCAGATGGGTATAGAATTCTATTTTACCAAATAGGAAAATTAGGAGGGGAAGGGAATAAAAGAAGGGAGTTTGCTAATAAAAAGGAAGACAAATTGGGGGAAGTCAGAAGCATAACATTTTTCAGGATTGACAGGGTAAAATAGGAGAGAGAGTCAGGAGTATAAACAAGGGTGGGGGAAATAGAATGGAAGAAAATACACAATAATCATAACTACTACACAGAGAATTAAGTCAAATATGTAAAAGAGCCATTTTCCAATCAATAAATTGTCAAAGGATATGAAGAGGAAGTTTTCAGATAAAGTAATCAACTTTATCTATATTCATATGAAAAAGTGTTCTACAGTATTGCTGATTA
Organism: Sminthopsis crassicaudata; assembly: GCF_048593235.1. Taxonomy (NCBI): domain Eukaryota; kingdom Metazoa; phylum Chordata; class Mammalia; order Dasyuromorphia; family Dasyuridae; genus Sminthopsis; species Sminthopsis crassicaudata. Next base: position 50,765,603 of record NC_133621.1, read on the forward strand.
GAGAAATGCAAGTTAAAACAATTCTGAGGTATCACTCAATATCTAGTAGATTGGCTAATATGAGAGAAAAAGAAAATGACATATGTCAGAGGGGATATGGGAAAACTGAGCTACTAATGCATTGCTGGTAAAGTTGTGAACTGATTCAACTATTCTGGAAAGCAATTTGGAGTTATAAAGCCCAAAGAGTTATAAAATCATGAATTCCCTTTGACCAAATAATACCACTACTAGGTCTTCATTCCAAAAAGAGAAAAACCAAAAAGGAAAAGGACTTATAAGCACACAAGTCTTTATAGCAGTTTTTTTAGTGGTAACAAAGCTTTGGAAATGAGGGGATGCCCATCAATTGGGAAACAACTGAACAAGTTGATTATATGATATATGATGATATATGATTGTGAGGAAATACTATTCCAGTATAAGAAGTGACAAGCAGAATACTCTCAAAAGAAAAAGAACTTAGAAAGACTTAAAAGAACTTATGCAAAATGAAGTGAGTGGAACCAGGAAAACAACGTATACAGTAACAGCAATACTGTACAATGATCAAATAGGAAAGATTTATCTATTTTCAGCAATACAATGATCTAAGACAGTTCCAAAATGCTATCCATTTCAGAGAAAGAGCTGAAGGAGTATAAATACAGACCAAAATATACTTAAAAAAAACTGTTTTACCTTTTTTTCCTCTTTTTTTTGTTCTGTGTTTTCTTTTACAATATACTAATATGGAAATATGTTTTGCATAACTATATAACCTGTATCAAATTCCCTGCCTTCTCAATGTGATAAAGGAAAGGAAGGAGTAAGGAAAAGAATTTGAAACTCAAAATTAAAAAAAAATGTTAAAAAATGTTTTTACATGTGATTAGAAAAAATAGGGATTGCATAGAGTGGAGATAGAGATTATTTTGTGCAAGTAATTGTGAGGAGGCCAGTGTCACTTGATTGTGGATTACATGGAGGGAATAAAAAGGAAGAGGGTTGAATAAGAAGATATGTATGATATACCCTAAACAAGTCAATGGTAAATAGTAAATGGGAAATAAGTTTTACAATCTCTCAGTAAGGAGAGGGACCTTGAAAGAACAGATAAGGAAAGAAAGGAAAGGAAAGAAAGGAAAGATTCTAGATTCAATGAGGGTAAAAGGTTCTATTTAATAACATTCTCATGGAGAGACATGAGAGAGATAATATAGTGGCAGATGGAGATCTCAGATTGAGTATTATCTGCTGGGATTTGGTCCTCTTAAAATGTTGTTTTTCAAGGAATAGCATCTTGTCACAGAAAAGGGGGATTAGAGCTTTTAGAAACAACTGACTTTTACAAGTTTGGAAGAGCAAAAAAAACCCAGAAAGGAGTTTTCATGGCACATGGGAAAAAGAAATCATCAGAGAAGGGGCATAGAATAGTAATTCTAAACATCTTTCCTTACCAACAAAATGATAATCTTTATTTCTGTATTATAAAACAACAATTAAAATAAGAATAAATGCTTACTAAATGAACAGTTACCTAGGTGCAGAAGTTGACATGAATAAGAACAAGAACAGAATATTTATATAGTATGTTAAGGTATGCAAAAAAACTTTGGATGAAGAAATGTAGTCCAAATGCAGTCTTGAGTTAAATGATGATGGATACCTGGCAGATTTGATTATCAATCTATAATTTTTTTTCCTTCTGAAGGCACACAGTATCTACAGATTTAACAGTGAAGGCAACAATCCATAATTTCATTATTTTTTAGATTTTCCTTTCTTCTTAATTTAACAGATGATCTTTGAGAATTGTCAAAAACTTAATTACTCTATGGTTAAAGTAAACCAAGCTGGAATGGTTCTTAGACAATGGACAGACTTAGTAACTTCTTTCTGAACCATTTCCAGCTTGTTAGGACCTTCCAAAGTTTGGGGTTCTACTGGTAGGACCAACACAACCCAATGTCACCACCACACAATGATTAAACTAAAACCAGAAGAGGACTTTGACGGAGAACAGAGCATTAAGCCCTGGTAAATATAAATTGATAAAGGTTGGTTGATGAGAAGTTAACTTCTTATTGAATTCAAATGCAATACCTTAAACATTATATAGAGCAAAGTGAAACTTAACTTACCAGGTAAGCGTATGGGTTTCCATGGTGCAGAATTTGGTACATATGCAGGCTTACTGGCCGTGACAATCAGCTGACTGCCCAACTGATACTGAAACTTGATAAAAGCTGTGCCATCCGCTCCTGATGTTCCAGACGCGATAGAGACCTGGTTGGTAAATATCTCGATGAAGGCTTCGTTGACTGGCTGATGGGTGCTGGCGTCGCTGATGTGGACCTTCAGTGTCACTTCTGTAGGAGAAAACATATGTGTTATTACTCCTGAGGAAACTTCTATGGTGATTATGACACAGTGCATGATGTTGAAAATAACATCGAAAGAAAGTTTTGCAACCAGTCTAGGAAATGTAAGCTAGCAAATCTCTTCCTTCTGAAACTTCCCCTTCCTCTGCCAATTTCTCTCCTCTGCCAATTTTCTTCCCACAAGTCAACAAGGTCTTTCCATGGTCTCTATTATTGTCAGAAATCATCACCCTTTCCACTCCCACCAAAAGCAGTGATCGCTTTAAGAATGTCTACACTACACACCATCTGCTGTACTTCCCAGCAGGGTCTCCAATATATTGCCAATAGGGAAAACTTGGCCAGGAACATTAGCCAAAATACATTCTGCTACAGAAAGGTCCAGAGTGGCTGTTAAGATTTTAAACTACTTTCTTCAATGGCCTTGCTAAAGGGAATGTAAAGTATCTAGGATCCTTGTTTTAATGACATTGAAAACCACACTGAATAACAATTAAACTATGTTTTCATATTTTATGAAATAAAATTTCATAATTTTATTATGAAATAATAAATCTCAGATTTCTTAAAATAATTAAGGATTTATAGAAATAGTACTCATGATTGGTACCTCCAAAAAAAATTAAAATGCCATTGTTACCCAAATAAACTTATAGATAGTACAACCCCAAATTATCAAGAACTCATTTTAGAGAGCTAGACAAAATAAAAACAAAATTCATTTGGAGGAATGAAAGATCTAAAATCTCAAGAGAAAGAATGAAAAAGAATAGAAATGAAACCTCAGACCTCAGAGTATATTGTAAAGTAAAACTACTTGGGACTGGCTAAAAAATAGAAAGGCAACACAATAGAAGAGACTAGGTTAAAAAAAAAAAAGAATCAGAAACATACGAACAAAATTAGTCAATGCTTAATAAACAAGAAAATATATATTACTTGGAAATGAATTCTTTATTGGAAAAGAACTGCTTGAAGAAAAGAATAGATTTTTAAAAATTAATTTTATAATTATAATCTTTTGACAGTACATATGCTTGAATAATTTTTTTTACAAGATTATCCCTTGTATTCAAATTTCCAAATTTCCCCTCTCTTCCTCTATTCCCTCCCCTAGATGATAGGCAATCCCATATATATTAACTGTGTTATAGTATAACCTAGATACATTATATGTGTGTAAATCCAATTTTCTTGTTGCACGTTAAGTATTGGATTCCGAAGGTATAAGTATCCTGGGTAGAAAGACAGTAGTGCTAACAGTTTACATTCAATTTCCAGTGTTCCTTCTCTGGGTGTAGCTGTTAAAGAATAGATTCTTGCCATATACCACAATAATGCCTGAAATATATATATGTATATATATATATATGAATACTGCGCTATGGCTTGAATGTTGGCCAAAAGAAAATTATAAGAGAACTAGCTCAGTTACCTATAGGGGAAGAATTCTTAAACAAACAAGAGAAAAAGTTGATCATAAAAGATAGAATAAGTATGTCAAATTACATGAAATTTAAAATCTTTTACATCAACAAAAATCAATTAGAGAAGCTGTCAACTGGATGGGAAAATCTTAGAATCAAATATATTCAAAATGGTAACAAGAACATATGACCAAGAACCACTTTCTAGTGGATAAGTGATCAAAAGATATGAAAAAACAAATGAAAGGAAAAAAGCATTTATTAAGTGACTCCTATGTGCCAGATTATACTAAGTGCTTTATAAATATTTCATTTGATCCTCACAATAACCCTGTGAATTATTCCCATTTTTACACTTGAGGAAACTGAGGCAGAGACTTGCCCAGGATGATAAAGCTAAGTGACTGATGCAGGATTTCAATTCAGGTCTTTCTAGTTCTGGGCCCAGTGCTCTAGTCACTATTTCAACTAGCTGCTTCTAATGAATAAAGGGTTCTTAAAATAAGAATTGTTAACTAGTAACAATCCTGTGGGCAGCTAGATAGCACAAGTTCCCAAGAAATGAAAATGGGCTCACACTTATTTAACATTTTAAAGTAAGTAAAAGAGTGCCTTTCTCACCTCATAACAATCTTGGAAGAAAGCAGGAAGGAAAAAATATTTCTGAAGTAATAATTTTTATTTTGCAGATGAGTAAATGGTGGCTCAGAGACTTTCAAGGATTCGCCCACGATCACAGAGCTAGTAAATGTAAAGACAAACTCTAGCCCAGGTTCTGATTCTAAAAACAATTATTTTACTTCTTAAACTACCCTGCTAGTAGTAGGTGATGAGAATTGTGACCAAATACTTATAATACTAAATGATTATAACTGAGGTGCATGACACAGCAGATTAAATTTGGAGCCAAGAAGACAATATTCCAATCTTTCCTCAGACACTCCCTATATGATTTTGGGCACGTCATTTAACCTCTCTCAGTTTTAGTTTATTCATTTGTAAAATAATGCTTCCTAAGATCTCTTTCAGGCCTAAATATAGATCCTATGGTAAAGTTAGACAATGTACAAAGGACAGATCAAACAGCCTGAGAAAAAGGAGGAAGTACAGAAGTGTAATGAAGCCACATCCATACAAGAAAACACAAGTTCTGAGAGTCACCTCATTTTTCCTCCCATTAAGTCAGTTCCCCTTGATGGTGAGCCTCCATCAGTCCTGGAGGGTTCACCTGACACCATCCACTCTCACCCTCCACCCCCTTCTACCACAGGCAGTAAGTACATGGTTCCAATCTCTGATTGCCAAAGCTATTTGACGTCTTTGAGATGTAGAAGTCACACTACAGGAGACTTCAGAGAGGGTTTAAAAGGGATATAGTCGGGCTGTTTCTATTAATTACATAGAAATTATGATTTACATAGACAATATATGAATTACATAGACAATCTATGTTGAGGGTGAAACAATCCTAGGAGCATGGAAGGGAATGTTTAGATCAGGGCTTAAACTTTTCCCATTGCTGACACCTTTTTTGCCCACGAAATTTTTACATGGTCCTGAGGACATGGTAAAAGAGGTATACAAATCAAACATTTACTGATAAATCAAAATTTTATGACTGCCACATTAGTTTATGAGAACCCATATGGGGTTGTGAACCACAGTTCAAAAAGTTTTAGATAATGTATCATGTATCCAAATGAATGGAACAGGAGAATCAAAGGTGATAGGGGTACACAAAAGAAAGCAATCAAGAAGATAAAAGTAACTAAGTTACCCATATATTTATTTCTTCATCTTTGTAAAATCTTATGAAATGATCTACATTTAATAACTACTATTTATATAGTTCTTTAATGTTCATAAAGCAATCACCACAATCTTATTTGTTTGGCACTTCTTAGCAACCTGTAAAGTGGGTGATGTTATCATGCTCATTTTACAGATGAGGCAAACTCAGGCTGACAGAGGTTAAAGGTCTTGCTCAAAGTCACATTTAGAAAACTCTGAGGCAGGATTAGATAGAATTAATTTTTCAGACTCCAAGGCTGATCTTGAAAACACTCTTAAAAATATGAGGTGAAATAGTAAGTGGCAGAAGTAGAACAGGAAATCATGGGATTTAGAGTCATAAGACTAGAGATAGAGCATTAATGTTAGGAAAAGCATGGGATGGAGAGTCATGTGACTACAGACTAGGAGCTAGAATAAACCTTGGAGATCATTTGGTCTCTTTGTTGTTTAGGCATTTTTTCAGCACGTCCAACTCTTTGTGACCCTATTTGGGGTTTTTTTGACAGAGTGACTAGAGTGGTTTGCCATCCCCTTCTTCAGAACCCATTTTACAGATGAGGAAAACTGAAGCAAACAGGGTTAAGTGATGTTCCCAGAGGTCATACACTAGGAAGTGTCCAAGGTCAAATCTGAATGCAAGAAGATGAGAGTTCTTGAATCCAAATCCAGAACTCTATGCATTATGATGCCCTGTAGTGAATGACTCAAGGTGACAGAGAAATTAAATGATAGGACTGGGATTTGAACTCTGTGTAACCCCAAGATTAGGACTTTTCACTGTTTAGTATATGGTAGGTATTTAATAAATGCTTATTTCCTATTCCCTCCCCCTTTTCTTTCACCTCTCAATTTTCTCATCTATAATGCATGAGAGGGTTAGAATAGGTAATTAAGTTCTTTCTTGTTCTAAATATCACATCTTAGGAGACTTTCTTAAATGAATTCCTACAGCAAATCATACCTTTAGAATTAGAAAATTAACCAAAAATTATAGTAAGTACTGTATACCAAAGATTACAATATGTTGATTACAAGAAAACATTGGTTTTCCTCTAATATGGAGTCTTTCATACATAAGTTAAAGTCATACCTGATTCCTTGATAAATGTAACCACAGAGAAACCTATTAAACAACTGTTTGAATATTTTATGTTTTAAGGGAAGAAGAAAACAAGAAAATATATGCTTACCCAAGCTACTAACTCTCAAGGAGAATGCCCAGTTCAGGGTCAAAATGCAAGAGAAATTTCCCGTAGATAGTAAGATTATTCTTCTTCATAGAATATGTTATGTTGATAACATTAAGCCTTAGAACATCAAAGGATCTCATTCATGAGGTCCATGATTATACAAAAGAGACTAGCAACTTTCCATATAGGAAAAACTAAATACCTATTGCATTGGCTATGAAAAGTAGCTGGATGCCCAGTCCATCAAATAAAGTACATTCATTCATAAATCATGAATAGACTCTTAAGTTGGACAATGAACCTAGCCTAAAATTGAAGAGGAAAAAGAAAGCAGATTAGATTATGTGTGAAAAATTGCATCAAACTTCAAATGGTTCCAAACTAGTCCACAATACAAAGTTATGTCTTTAACTCAAATGTTTTTTCTGGGGATGTTATATGGTTAGGAATCTTGATCTATGGAATGTCAAAGTTGTAGGTGACTTCAAGGAAATCAATGCCTCATGGGTGAAAAGAGACTGTAATCTATTTCTACAGATGACTTCTGTGTAAGTGGAATAAGAGATCTATCATCCAGAAAATGTATGATTAGAAATGGAAGTGAGTCATTCCTGTAGGAAGAATGACAGATGACAGATGGACAGCTCAAAACCTGTTCTAGCAGCTACAAAACATAAATACATAAAGAAAGGCCCTACTGTGTTCAATAGATAATCCATGATGACTTGATGGAAAAAGATGCACAAGAATTGCACAGAACAGCTTGGAAGAATTGCAATCCATTGCAATTAAAAGATTAAAGAAATGATCATCAATTTTAGAAAGGAATTTATAAATCACCTAATCCAAAGCTGTCCAAGATTACTAAGAGAGTAGGTAGTGGAATTGAGATTAAGACATGTCTTTTGGCACTAAATCAAATATTTTCCCACTGTACTGCATTGTCTCATTATGGAAATGCCTACATCAAAAGGACCATGGATCCACTGGAATAAAATGATGAATCTCAATAACTATCTCACATCCTTAAATGGATCATGTTGCATCTTGTAACATACATTACTTTCTAATGAGACTGCTACATTTCTCTATCTCTCCTTACTTAGATAGTCATGCATATGAAAACATAGTAATTTAAAATAGAAAACAAAATGATGCTGAAAACTAAAAGTGAACAATAATTAGGAAAGCAAAAGATGAAAGAAATAAGTGCAACAAAAACCAAGGATTTGACATGAACAAAGTAAGCTCTATTAATTTATTTCAACAATCTCAATATCACCATATTACAGACAAGAAGATAAATTTCATATACATCTATATATTATAAAGCAATCGCCCCTTCTCCTGGAAGACATGTAAATTAACTCAGCTTTTATAACTGTAGTAGACATAGCATAGGTGAGTTTTATGGGGCAAGTGGGTGGGTGGCTTTTTATAAGAGTTCCCTGATGATTTATGAAATTTTATGGTAATGTAACATTTACTAATACTTAGTATTACAACTTTTCTGCTATCATATCACTGGCTGAGAAATAGTTGCTACAGAGGCTGGGATTTGGAAAGAGCTATTGGGTTTGTGAATTAGCAATGGAAAGAATGAGTTCTTTTGTGTTCAATGTCCTAGATTCGGTACTTGAATGCCTTCTCAGATATTAAATGAATCCTAAGAAGTGGACCAATCAACGTTTATTTCATGCTTTTAAGTCATTAGTAGAGCTCAAGGAGAAAAATTCCAGTCTTGCCCACTTAGCCAAATCTGTATTAAAAAAATCTGCTCAAGTTCTAAAAATATAAAGATATTCTTATTTATAGTTACCAAGGCAAATTTCTGTTTTTGCTAATTTGTGTATTCTTGACCTCTTTGATGCTCTTTAGATCTATAGCAATATAGTCTAAAAAGATACTCTCACATGTTTCATAAAATCACAGAATATTAGATTAGAAAGAGGTCATTTACAAAAGAACTGGAAGGATCACAAAGATAAAATGATTTATTCAAGATCATGGAATCACAGAATTACTTATAAGGGTCTTTAAAAATAATTTAGTCCAACTCACACCTAAACAACAACAAAATGCCCCCAAACATACTAGCATCCAGACATTGATTAGAAATTTCTAGTACTAAAGCAATTAGGTGGCACAGTGGATAGAGCACTGGTCCTGGAGTCAGGAGGACCTGAGTTCAAATGCAGCTTCAGACACTTACTATCTGTGTGACTTTAGTCAAGTCACTTGCCTTGGGGATGGGGGGGGATTTCTAGTGCTGGGAAACTCACTACCTTCAAAGGCACCATGATATACTTTGGAATAGAGCTATTAGGAAGTTAAGTGTTAAGTCTATATTTGCCTTTCTGTAGCATCTTATCTTAGTGCCCAGTTGAGCACTTCTGAGGTTGGGTTTAAAAGAAAAAAAGTCACATTTCCACTCCCTCAATGCCCCTTTTATATACAGTTTTTCTCCATTAGATTATAAGCACTTTGGGGGTATAGCCTGTCTTTCTTTTTTCATATCTGTATCTTAAAGTTTACTGACTCTCCTTCTTACACATGACAAAGATTCTCTGTAATATTTGAAAAGAAAAAAAAAGTCCTAGCGCTCCTCAGATTTTTTTTTTCACTCAGTTTCTTTAAAGAACCCTCTTCTTTATTTCTAGGACCTTCAAAATCCTTGCAGACCTTCTTCTGGATATTCTATTTAAGCTTATCAAGTCCTTCTTAAAATGTGGTCCCCACACTGAAGCAAATAAAAACTAAGAAGATCGAAGTCACTGGACTGCAGATGTAAGAAGACTGGAATGGTTAGAAGGGATCCAGTTAGGAATGGCTTTGAGTGCCAATTGGATTACATTTGATCTTGGGAGTCATTCGAATTTACTGAATGTGGAAGATGAGGGTAGACAGGCAGCTATGCTCAGACCTATACTTTAGGAGGATTTATTTGACAACTGAGCAGAGGATGGATTGTAGTGGGGAAGGCTGGGAAAGTAGCCACCAGGCTACTCTACTAGTCCAAGTGTGAGGTGATGAGAGCCTGCATCAGACGGCTGGCAAGTCACAGGGGAGAAGGGGAAAAGAGGAAAAATGTTTCAAAAGTAGAATCAATAGGAGATTAGAGGTCAGACTAGATATTAGATCTAGGAGGGAGAGAGTGAGAAATTAAGTATGACACTGAGCTTTCAAGGCTGGATAATTAGGAGGTTAGAGGTATCACTGATAACAAAATTTGGAAGAGGGGAGAAAAGAGAAAACATGATGAGTTCCATTTCAGACATGCTGAGTTCAAGATGGCTCTGGGACATCTACTATGAAGTATCCAATAGGCCCGTAGAGATGTGAAGGTAGAGGTCAAGAGATAAGCTAGGGGATGGATAAGTGAATGAGATTAGCACAGACAAGATAAGAAAATCAATGGAGCTGATGAGATTTTCAAATGAAATAATATAGAGGAGGAAAAGAGGACCAAAGACAGGGCCTGGGGAATCCCCGTTGTTCGCTAGCTGGTCATTTGGATGAGATCCTCAAGAGACTCAAATTCAAATCTAGCTTCAGATCTTACTAGCTGTGTGACCCTAGGTATTTAACATTTGTTTCCCTTCATCCACTGCAAAAGGAAATGGAAAAACACTCCATCATCTTTGCCAAGAAAGTGCCCAGGGCAATACGGGTGTGTCATGGTTCACAGGGTGACAAAGAGTCAAACGCAGGTGAACAAAAACAACCATATGGATGAAAATCTAACAAGAGAATGAAAGAAGACATTTTAGAGAAAGAAAACTATTAACAAAGGCAAAATGGTGGGAGGGGGAAAATGACAACTGTAAGAGACAGTAAAAAAGGAACAAACAATATGAGAGCAGAGTATATAAATGTAGGGTAGTAACAAAACAAGTTTTCTTAGGCAGAGTAAGATCAGTCAAGGAAGGTGCTACTAATAAAATAAGATTTGATATGATAGTAAATGAAGAATAATTAAGGGTTTGAGTACAAAGAAAGTTCATAAAGGATACCAAAATAGATATTCAATAATTTCTAGAGAAAGTAACTAGGAAAGAATGCCTTCTGGACATTATAAAGTAATACCATCCGTTTGCAACTACTTTAGGGGAGGCTGGAAATTATGGTCAGCTTGTAGGAAAATAGATAATGGCAAACCATAAAATCCTCATAAAACTCAGCCTCCAGACTGTTCTGACCATATCTCTTTAATTTGCTTCTTGAGAAATAATTTGAGGATGATACTAAGTCTAGCTTTGATCTGGATACTGCTTTGTATTGTTAATTTCCCAGTTTAGTTCCTTATTTCCTTAGCAACTGAATCCAGCTTTAAACACCCACATCATACTTTGAGTCTTTTCCTAAATTCTTTTTGGATATTGTTTCCCTATTGTTCCACCTGGGGAACTTTCCAATGAACTCCTTAATATTTATGAACTACTTCCACTTCACTCTCTGGAAGGAACAGCACAAAGAGGTGCATAAATATTTGTGACCTCAAAGTTTATACCAATGCATGACATAAGGGTAATAGAATAAACCTGAGATGTCTACGTAAAAAGATAGAATAATTCCAGAATCCCATAAGCATAATTGATCCCTTGTGAGATGAGAGTCATTCCTGAAACAAGGTAACCTTGTTCAAAAGAAATAAAGTAACTAGAAACTACTGAGTAATATAGTATCAGATTTTAAAATGAGATAGATCTGTAAAAGTTCACAAATCTGAGAGGGGAAGAATGATGGAGACAATATGAATGAGGGAAAACAGATATGATATCTTTATGGAAGATTATTATAGTTGTTGTTCTGTCATTTTTCAGTCTTTCCTGACTTTTCACGACCCATTTGGAACCTTCTTGGCAAAGACACTGGAGTGGTTTGTCCTTCCCTTCTCCAGTTCATTTTACAGATGAGGAAATGGAGGCAAACAGCATTTAGTGACTTGTCCAAAATCACACAACTAGTAAATATTTGAGCCCAGATTTGATCTCAGGAGCAAGCTCAGCACTCTGTCCACTGTGCCATATATTATAGTCTACCTGATCAGATGCAGAAAAGAAATGATTAGTTTTGAGTACAAAGATAATGGCACGAAAGTAAGACAAAATAGTGGGGTTAGAGGGGCACTTTTCCTAAGCAAATATTTGGTAGAGGCACACTTTTCCTAAAAACTGAACATCTAATACTTTCTGACTTTGTTTTGTTAACCAATGTAATCTTTCAATAGGTAAAGGGAATGACAAGAGTCATGCTCTTCTAGACATTTTTTTGACCAAAAAGGACAAAATAGCAGGAAGCTTAGAAGAATGATGCCATATTATTATCGAATTCATGACAGCTAAGAACAGGAACTCTCGATATAGTCTGATATTTACTCCAGACTTCAAGAAGGTCTAAGAAAATAGAACTTTGATTCCATAGCCTAAGAATCTAAAAAGGAAGCCCATTTAAGAAATCCTCAGGAATGAAATTCTGACCAAATAATTGCCAATGATAGCAAGGAGGGGAAAATAGGGAATGATTATAAAGTGGTCACACAAGAAGCTCTGTGGTGAACTCAGATTTTCAAAAGATTTATAAGTGATGGGAACAAAGGCTTATAAGTGAGTAAAACAAAACAAAAGTAAAATTCTCTAAGATAGTGTCAGGAAGGCAAATACTTTTAAAGCTCAGTTTAGAAAGGAAGGAATTTTGGAATGGGCAGAGTGCTGCTAATGCAGTTGAAATTATTCAATTCAATCATTGTCTGTTTTCTCTATCAAAGGAGAATGATCTTCCTACTGAGGATGATAGGAAAAATGATTAAGAAGGAAAACAACAAATTATCCTAAGGAAGTTCAGGTCATTCAGACTAGTAAATTCTATTTCAGGGGCTGGAAGGTCATACAAATAAAACTGCTGAGTTTCTTTTAAGGATATCTATGGAATGAGAGAGAAGACAATGAAGAGGTAAGTAATTTGGATACAGAGGTGAGAAAGTTCAATATTGGGAGGGTCTTTGGAACAATTAGAACTCCCATTTTGGGGTCCCACTGTTCTGACTGGTGGCTTCTTCAGGATCTCATTACATCTAGACTTTGGTTCTAGCCAGGATTCACTTCACTCTTACTAGCTGCCAAGCCACAAAGAAACCAAGTCTTAGAGACCTTCACCCTTATATTCCCAGAATTCCCACCTGGTGACATTACTATTTAAATCATCTACATATCTTGGCCTGGATTCTCCAGTCTTCATGTCACTGTCTCTCCTCTCTCATATCATCTCATATCACCACCTTCTTCTCTCTCTCCTGGAACCAAAATCAAATTAACTCTGATACTGTTCCAAGGTAGTGTGTGCCAATTTATTTTTTTACAGCCTCCCTTGCCACCCCATAATTTCCAATCAAATATATTCTTCCCTGACCAGTGAGTCCCATTTTTGTCTCCCACTATGAGAATTATCAACTCCTTAAGGACATGGACCTTTCACTTTTATATTTGTATTCCTAGAGAATACAGAGAAAGCACTTAATAATTTTTTTTAATTCATTAATTTTCTCAGCTAAAAATAGAATGGGATGTCTCATGCGGCAGTGAATTCCTTGTCACTGAAAGTATTTAAGATAGACAACTCCTTGTGGATATGCATATCAGGTAGGCATTAAGTAAATGACCCTTGAGATCATATTTCAAAAACATCATTTTGTAGATAAAGAAGATGTGAGGGGTAGAGAGGTTAAGTGACTTAATGAATCTCACACCATTACCTGGAAGCAAAGCTAGAAAGGAAAAAAAAACCACAATATTTAACACACAATCAACACTTGGTAGCTTCTTAAGACTTTGGCAAGGGCATATAAAGAAGCCTGAATATCAACATAAAAGACCTCTGAATGTTAGTGTCTGGCTCTGCATTCACAAAATGATGGTAAGTAAGGAGAGAAGGTTCACTAACAGTATTATTAAAATTTCAAGAAGAGTGGGATAGCTAGGTGGTGCTGTAGACAGAGCAACAGCCCTAAAGTCAGGGGAACCTGGTTCAAATCTGGCCTCAGACACTTCCTGTGTGACCCTGAGCAAGTCACTTGACCCCAATTGCCTCAAGGGGAAAAAAATACCAAACAATTTCAGGAAAGAAAGGATGGATGGAGAGAAAAAAGAGGAAGAAAGAAAAGGGTATAGTGAAATCTTTTTTTTCTCTCCTAGATATCAGGAACTTTTCTGGAAAAGTACAGATTCTTCATTCTCCCCAGTTCCATAACTGATAGAGATCATCATCTCTGTCACTTGTGAATTTGGACTAAACCACATTATCCCTTGATGCTCATTAGATGGTTTCTTGAGGTTCTTTCCAGTTCTAGAATTATGATCCAATAACTTTGATGTAGATAAGTCTAAGAATTGAGGACAAATCACCAAGATACATTAAACCAATCATGCAGCCATGGGGCCATGAAAAAAGAACATAGGAAGTTTTCACCCATGATCCTTTCTTCTTGCACAAATTTGGACAAGCGTGCCTATGCTGGCACAGACTACTCCACTTTCAGCAGTGCAGAGAGCATCTGTTTTGTGGGCAGAAACTAAACATTATCTTTTAGTCAAACATCATCTTTTAGTAATTTCCTTTCCATCTCCCACAAATTCAGATTTAAAATGGAACAAGGTTGTTTCAAATTGTTGGCTTGGATGGATGTGTTGCCAAGCAGTAATGGACATACAAGATGGTGACGAGGGGAAATTATTGGCACACAGGTTACATAATTGTAGCAAAAAATGCCTTTTCCATCATGCAGATATTTGGCAAAATTTATTTAAATGGTGGGAAGAAAATATCAGGCTTACTTTATTTTTTCATTTTCCTTTTCTCAGTCTCAAACAATATCCCAAACTATTCTTTCTGTTGGCCCTGCAGTTAACAAAATACAATTAATATTAACTAAAAACCACATTTACCCAAATCTCCAAAGCAGCTCCTTTTTCCCTTTAGCAGAGAGCATCTGTAGGAAGTCCAGCTCTTGATTTATTATTTCTCACCTAGTGGGATCTGGAGACATTTCTAGAATCAGACTTTTACAATGGCAACTTTCACCAACCCCTTGAGCACACCATTTTAATTTGCTGTCAAATCCACTTCAATGAATCATAACCTCTAGCTTGGATGGGAAAAAATGAAGCTAACAGGTCTGGTATTTTTTCTCCATGAAACTTTTAGCTTACTTTCCCCAATTTTTATTCCCTTTTTGTTCTTTAAATTTTTAGATGTTATTGAACTCTGTTCTGGGATTTAAAGAAACTTACTCTCTTTTTTTTGGTAATTTTCAGAGCTGTAGTTTCCAGAGGGAAAGAACCCCAACAATAAACAATAAAAACCACAACCCAGTAATTTCACAGCAGGTAATAAGAGACACTGCTAGACATGTCCATTTTGGCCAAACAGATTAAGGGGAAAAGATCATTCCAAGCTGCCTGATATTTCTGTTTACCATCAGGAAAAGCAGTTGAAAAGGAAATCACAATACTTATCATCAAGCACTGTGATTAACTAAGTTTAACCCCAAAAGCACAGAGCTACAATGGCTCTATATAGCCATAAACCAAATGACAAAGATACTTTGACTTTCCTAAAATATTTATTAAATAAAGGGCTTATTAAACTATTTTACTAATAGGGCAAAGATCCTTGGTGTGCAATATTTCATTTCTCTTTTAATTGATGCTAAGATTTTCAATGTCAGAGTATTTACAAGCATCTTTATATATAGCATCATAAGCAGACATGCATCCATGTCAAGAAATAGTTTTCAATTCCCTCTTTCTTATCTTACAAAAGACAATGATTTAGTTTTTCTTTGCAATTTGGCATAATTAGGACACATCTTAGGTTACCTGAGTTTTTCTTTCATTTCCCCAATCTACAATCTCAGGGAGCATTTGTGCCATTCAATTTTTATGATCTTTGAAAAAATGAAATGAATATCATGTTCTCATACTTTTTAGATAAACTGAACTTAAAAAGCCCCCCAGTACCACCCTGCCCCCAGAAATGAAGAGCCAAGGGTATGGTTCAATAACTATCTGCAGTTAGCTGCACTTCTTCCAAAACAGCCAATTTCCAGTGCCACTAAATGCTTGGCAATCCTCCTAATACTTAATTTCTCAAGCCTCTTTGATGGGGTGTTTGCTGATTTTTTCCCTCTACAAAGACCAAGAATACAGTTAGTGTTCTGAAGTGTACACTTTCCCCTTAATGCTGACAGCAAAAAATAGGTTAGACTGGGGCATAATCTTTGTTCCCTGCTGACTCCTAGAAGTTTTCCTCTACTCACATACCTTCATATTGGAACCCATTGTAATGCTGCACTCTGAAATAGAATGTCTCAAGAGTTTTTTCCCCTTGCTTTTAAATATAAAATTTCACCAAATTCTTAGTGCAGTTTTGATAGCTTAAAATTGAATTTAAACTTGGGGAAACCTTTTGTATTTTCCTTGATTTTCAGCTATAGCTTTTGATCTATAGACATTTCTTTGAATCTTTTTGGATATTCTCACTGATTTTTTTTTTTTTTTAAATGCAAGTGATTATGTTGCCGTGACAGCCCCTGAGAAGTGAGAATGTCATTCTGTGCTTTTCTTTCCCAAACTCTAGGAACTGAGTCATAATCTAAACTTTGTAATAAGATGTGATAGACTCCTCACTTAAGGTTTCAGTCTGGAATAAGGAAAATAGGTCTGAGAGCTAAAAAATGCCTGCTCTTTATACAATCTTTGTTTAAGTAATACTATCTACCCACCATTATCCGGACATGTGCTAGAATCAGAATCTTATGACTCAGACTAATGCAGCTCTGCTTCCTATGTAATGTTCCTTTATGACATCCCTGGCAAGTGGAAGCCCCTTCTTAAGGACAGCCTTATGAGATAATTTATTCCCAACTTATGTGGCCTTAAACTACTAGCAAAGTATTGTCTTCCTTTTTTTTGTGCTTCTAACAGTATTTTATTTTCTTTCCAGTTACACATAGTTTTCAACAATTACCTTTACAAGATTTTGAGCCCCTAATTTTTCTCTCTCCTTCCCTGTCCTTCCCCTCCCTTAGGATAGCAAGCAATCTTAGATAAATTGAATCTTCTACACTGGCTATTCACCAGTCTGAGAAGAGTATCATACATGTACAATCATAGGAATCATATTTGCACATTAAGCATGTTGTAAAAAGAAAAAACAAAAAAAGTAAAAATACTGTGCTTCTATTTACATTCAGACTCTACAATTCTTTTTCTAGATGTGAAAGGCATTTTCCATCTTGACTT
Organism: Sminthopsis crassicaudata; assembly: GCF_048593235.1. Classification (NCBI taxonomy): domain Eukaryota; kingdom Metazoa; phylum Chordata; class Mammalia; order Dasyuromorphia; family Dasyuridae; genus Sminthopsis; species Sminthopsis crassicaudata. Next base: position 50,782,675 of record NC_133621.1, read on the forward strand.
TTAGAATTGTCTTGGATCATCATACTACTGAGAAAAGCTAAATCTATCATGGTTGATCATCATATAATGTTACTATTAGTATATATAATGTTCTCCTGCTTCTACTCATTTTACTCAGTATCAGCTCATTTAAGTCTTTCCAGTTTTTTTTCTGAAATCTGTCCATTCATCATTTCTTATAACATATGTATAAACCATAAGTTTTTAGCCATTCCCCTATTGATGGACATTGGTCAGATAAAATTAATTTCCCTGTAATTTCTTCATTTCCCACCTCTTTGTCTTTTAAAGGAGTATACTCTACATCTGAAATTTACTCTTTTCTTACCTCTCAAAGAATCCTTCCAAGAATAATTCATAACTTCTCCCACAGAAGGCTTTTCCTGAGATTCCTTCCTGCAACTGTTACTGCTTTCTCTCTCTTAAAATTACTCTGTACATACTTTGTATTCTGATCACCTTGGGTATATATCATATCCTCCAATAAAATATAGTTTCTTTCCAAGGCAAGGGCTATTAGACCACAATATTTTTCTCTTTTTATTTCCAAAGCCCAACACAACACCCAATGCACAAAGCTAGATGTTTAATAAAAATGTGTTGAGTTTATTTTTGAAATAATTATTTATTAAATGCCTGCTGTGTTCCAGTACTATGTGTTTATATGCTGACACAATTTGCTAAGAGTTTTATAACTATCATCTCACTTAATCCTTATAACATACCTGAGAGACAAGTGCTATTTTTTTTTTTTTTTACCAATTTTACAGTTGAGGAAACTGAGGCAGATAGGAATTAAGTGACTTGCCTAGGGTCACACAAGTAGTAGATATTTGAGGCCATCTTTGAACCCAGGTCTTCATGGTTCTTGGCCTATCACTTTATCCACTGCACAATTTTTGCCTTCTGGATGCATAGAGGATAAATTGAATCTTCTACACTGGCTATTCAGCAGTCTGAAAAGAGTATCATATCTCCCACTATGTCTTCTTTTCATCAGACTTACCATCCCCCTTTCTTTTAAGCATTCCCTTCCATTGGAAAGACTCCAGCTTGTCAGCATCCTTAAAATACAGTATCTGGCACTGAATATGATCATTCTCCAGATGCTAGGACAGTAGGATTATTCTGCTTTGTTCTGGACACTACACTCTTATGATCATGGCCTGATGTTACTGCATTATCTTTTCTGGCAAAAATGGCAATCATATAGTTGGCTCATGTTGAGCTGACAGTCATCAAAAACTCCCATGTGTTTTTCATATTATGTATGAGTATTATTAAAACACGCTCTCTCCCTGCAGTAGTAGTATTTGTACAATTGATTTTCTTTTTATACTTTATATTTAAGATTTGAAATTTAATAGAGGCAAATATAACCTTATTAGATTTAGTCCAATCTATAGAGACCTTTGTAGATTTGAGTCTTTCATCAAAGAAATTAGAGAATTAAGCATTCTTCCCAGCTCAATGTTATTTGTAAACATGATAAGCCTATTATTAATATCTTCAAGTTACTGATAAACATCTTAAACATAACAGGACCAAAGACTTGAGGGCATCAGAGTATAAAAATAATTATAAATATATATTATAATTAATATAAATATTTTTATAAATTAATTATAAATTTATATTATAAATTAAATTATATATAATTAATCAGTTTGGAACTCTCTAACTCTCAGTCAGTTCACTTTTCTCTAGCTTATCCACAAAGCTAAACTGGAGGCCTTTGTGAAATGCCTGGTTGAAATCCAGATATGCCCTGTCTACAACATTTCCCTGTTAGGCCTATCTATTGTCACAAAGGAAATGAGGTTAGCCTGATATGACTTGTTTTTAATGAACTTGTGATAGCCATCATCAATCACTACTTCCTTTTCTAAATAGTCACAAACCATCTATTTTATTATTGGTTCTCAAACTTTGCCAGCGATTTATATCAAGCTTGACTAGATTTGAGAATTCATGGTCTTTTCTACTTTTAAAAAAATAAGAACATTTTTCAAACTCTAATTTTCACCTAGAGTGCCATAATCATTAGTAAGATTTTAGTTATTTCACTTGTGGTCTTAATTTTCAGATGATCCAAAGTTAAGAGCATTAGCTAACATTCTGGATGATAAAGTAAAAATAAGAAAGGATCCTAACAAATTTGAGCATGGAAATAAATTTAGGGAGATGAAGTCTAACAGGGATAAATACAAAGTACAAATTATATATAGGCATCCAAATCAACTTTATGAGCGTGGGATGGGGGAGGTATGGTGAGACAGCAGATGAAGAAGTTCAGAAGTGAGTCAGAAGTATGAGTTATAGGTTAGCAAAAAATAAAAATAAAAAATAAAAGGGCCATTTTGTGCTTCAAGGAACAGGGAAGTGATGGTCTTATTGTTCTCACTGAGGCATATCTGGAGTACTGAGTTCAGTTTTGGGGCCTATGGATTAAGAAGGAAATTTATAAATGGGAGAGATAATGGTGAAAAGCCTTCAATCCATATCAGACAATGGGTGATTGAAAGAAACCTATGTACATCTTTATCCCGGAGAAGAGAAGACTCTGAGGGACATGGTAACTGTATTCAAGCATTTTAAAGTCTATCAGGTGCAAAAGGTATTAGATTTTTCCCTCTTTGACTCCAGAAGATAAGAGTCAAGAATACTGCCTGAAGGCTGCACAAGTAAATTTAGTCTTGATGTCAGGAAAAACTTCCTAACAATTAAGAGCTGTCAAAAATGGGATGAACTACTTTGGAAAGTATGTCAGATTCCTCTTCTTCAAAGGTCTTCAAGCAAAGCCTGGATGTCCATTTATGGACTATACTATACTGGGGGTTCCTTTCATGTATGGGTTGTAATGGATGGCCACTGAACTCTTATAACTCTTAAATTCTCATATATTTCAAAACCAGGGATTGAAAGAATCTGGGCAAAGAAATTTGAACTCATTTATAAAAAAAAGCTATTTACAAAAACTGCTTACAAAAGCTTTTTTTTTGATTCTTTCTCTTCATTTATTATGGGCACAAATTCCCTTTTAAGCAAATTGGATCAAATCCCACCAGTCTGAAAATAAGTTACAAGGACATAAAACAACATAGGACTCTCCTTATAAAAGCATACACAGGTTAGAAACTCATCTTCCATTTACTCCACATCAGACAGGAACCATGTTCCATGAAGCCTGGAGATTCAATCTGGTAATTATCACTGCCCCTGCCACTGCACTAACAAAGACAAGATCCACCTTTTCTAGATGGTGATGACAATTAACACTCCATGGATGTGGCACAATCTCAACTCGCCATGATGATATTTTAATGAGAAATACCAAGATATCATCAGGGGAGGTAGAGGGATCAAAAATCCCTTTCTTTTGGTTCATTTGCAAGAATTCTCCTTGAATTGCCATCTCTGGCTTTATCAACAAGTGGATTAAGCTGGCTGGAATAGAGGATCCCCAAACCAGGATGACTGGTTGACCAATCTGGGTGCAGACAATTGTCTGAGCATCAAATGCACAAGACAAATTTTATAGTTCTAGTCGTGGGGAGGAAGCAACACAAAATGTAACTAGATGTGGCTGGAAGCAGATTACAGCTGGACTAAGCAATGCATCTGATAACCTTCTTTATGTCCCACCAAGCTAATTTATCCTTGCTGCCAAACTCTCCAGATACCAGTCTACCAGAACTGGGGCATACCATGCCAAGTCCTGACTCCAGCTCTGGAAGCAGCTGGCATATTCGATCAGAGTCAGGTTTCTCTACTGAGGCTGGAAAATCAGTTCAGGTTCAAATGGGTGAGCTAGGAGAAAAAGGCTCCTGATGCTCCTGAAGAAAACTCTTCCTAACCTCCATGATCTCTAAGATAGGAGACAACCTCCCCTGCTAGGTGAGATGTTGATAAAGCTACTTCCAATGTCTTTCTCCTCTCCAATCTAATCCCCACATGCCACCATTGTGATTTTCTTTAAACCCGTCACTCCTCTACTTAATAAACTGGGGTGACTTCCTGGTGAATCTAGGATCAAACAGAAACAGCTCTGTTTGGCTTTGTAAATCCTTCACCACTTGGCCCCAGCCTCACTTTTCAACCCCCAAACTCCCTCATGCAGCCCAAATCAGATTAAAATTTAATTGGGGAAATGCTTAATAAAATAAAGTAAAATACAGTAAAACAGAGATAATGTGTATTTATGGTTTTCTAAGGCCAAATACAGCTGTAGAAGATCTATTTCTATCACTTTATGATTATCTTCTTCCCTCACTCTCCAGTTCAGCCAAATTGGCCTCCTCCCTGTGATTGACAAACCAAATTTCATCTCGGCCACCTTGACTCTGCACTGGCTACCTGGGATGCACTCCTACTTATCTCTGTCTTATGGAGTCTCTTAATCCCTGTAAGGCTCAGTTCAAGCACCTTTGTCCAAGACCTTTCCTGCTTCTGCCAGCTGCTGATGGCCTCCCTCCCAGTGCCCCCTTGCCGCCTGTCTAGCTGTTCAGCTGTCTGAACCAACTGCTCTCATAGTTCCACAGTCTCTGGAGCTCCAGGCCTAGCGAATGACAGGACAGCAGGTACCCCTTCCCAACAGTGCAGCTGCAAGCCATCTGTAGCAGGAATTCAGATGCTTAACACTGGGATCTGCCCAAGGCTGAACTAGTACATGCCCATAATTAGGGAAATCCCTAAGCAGGGGCACCGGGTAATCCCTGCTGGGACAGAGAAAAGCAAGACTCAAGGAAGGAGATCAGACATAATCTGCAGGCTGGTCTGTCACCAGGGTGACTGGGGGTGGGAGGGATGCTTGAGAGAGTGGTGAGAGAAGTGTGAATAGGAGGATGTCTGCTAAGCAGGGGGAGCAGAGATGCAGGAAGCCCACAGAAGTGACTTTCCCCTGAACCAAAGCTGCCTGCTGGAAGTCTTTTTGCTCCTCCCCAGTGTGCCTTGAAGCTCTGCAGGGTCCCGGGTGGACTCCAGTACCTACTGCTGACTTAACCAACCCACCGAGCAGGGAGGGTCCTGGCAGCAAGCTCTCTCTCCCTTGTATCGACTCTCAGCTGCCTACTGTTGGGGTTCTTCTGAGACAGGAGCATGCTGGGATATCTAGTCAGATAGCATCTCTTCTGTGAAAACAACAGTATGGGATCATGGAGAGCACCTTAAACATTTCTCAGACAAACTCTAAAGCAATCTTCTCTTCCTATTCATTGTGGTAGTAGTAGTACACCCCTGCCATGTAGGAAACTTTCAGGTGAGCAAATTCTCCCTATTGAGGTCGGCTGATACCCTCTCTTCGACTTATGGTCATGTAGAGCTGGCTGCAGCAGAAAAGTCAAACTCATAACCTGAGGGCCCCATGCAATAGCAAAACTCCCAAGTGCAGCCCAAACCAGATTAAAATTTATTTGGGGAAATGCTTAATAAAAGAAATTAAAATACAGTAAAGCAGAGATAATGTGAATTTGTAGTTTTCTAAGACCAAACAGTAGTAGGGGATCTATTTCTATTATTGTTTTTATATTCTGCCTCGGAGCACAGAAAGGGTAAGTGATTTACTTTGGGTCACAGAGGTCATAGTCAACATGTATCAAAGGTGGAGTGGGAACCCAGGCTTCCCTGCCTTTGAGTACAGGTCTTTATTCACCATAGCACACTGCCTCTCAATAACATGCAAAGCATGCACGATACATATAATGGTGGCTTAATAGGCAGTGTGCCCAACTGAATGTTAAAAACCAGGGCAATGTGTTTTTCTAGTAAGAATGGCTAGGCTGATGGCTTTTTAATGACCCGGGAGCCCCTGTAGTGTTCCAGGGTTCAACACAGTCACCACAATAGAATGCACAAATGGGGCATCTGTCAGGCTCGTGGCTGGGAGCAGTAGCAAAGCCTGAAGCAGAGATGTAGGGTCAGCAGCTGGGCCAAGGAGAGCCAGTTGTACCCCAGTGCCATCCTTATGGGGGAGGTAAGAGTTATCTGAGGAGCCACATGGTTGAAGCTCTCAGTAGAGCTGGTGGCTGATAGAGAGTAGCTCTGACCCAAGAAAGCCTGTAGGGTTAGGGAAGGGAGAAGCTGCATCATTCAGAGCCTCCTCGGAAGTGTCTCTCAACACAGCGACTGGGGGGTGGGCTGGCTGGGCTGGGGGAGGATTTCTGTTAGGTCTGTGTTTTCTCTCCCTGCTGGCATCATGTGCTCTTTGGCCACACTTCATCCTTCCCTATTGGCTGATTGAGATAAAGTTATGAAGCACTTAGCACAGTGCCTAGCATATAATAGGTGTTTTGTTTTGTTACTTAGCATCATTTAGGATTAAAGGTCAGTTTTTAAAAAAATAATTCAAAAATATGAATTGGAATACCTTTTGTTTAATAAGAGACTTTAAAGCTGTATTTACTAAATCTAATTAAGCTTTCCATAAAACTAAAAAATAACAGATAAAGTGGGCATCTTATAAAAGGTGTCCCAAATGTCTTTTTTTTTCCCCCCTGAGGCTGGGGTTAAGTGACTTGCCCAGGGTCACACAGCCAGGAAGTGTTAAGTGTCTGAGACCAGATTTAAACTCTGGTCCTCCTAAATTCAGGGCTGGTGCTCTATCCACTGTGCCACCTAGCTGCCCCTGTCCCAAATGTCTTAAATACTGTTTAAAGCTTAAAACTTATTCTTTAACCTTGGTTAGTTATATGACTATAAAAGGACAATCAGCAATAGGGGGGGAAAAGCCTTCAAAACTGCCTGTTCCTTTGTCGTTTCATTAAGGATACACTGGAGGTATGCAGAGACCATTCTAATAAAATGGAAGCACATGGCTTGGCGGCGATTGGTCTTTTCTGTGTCACCTTTTCTGCGAGGTGCTCAAGAAATCGAATAGCATGGCTTAAGCTTTTGCATGTCTCTTGTGCCTTCTTCTTATGAGTCTGGTTGGTTAGTTGTGGTCCTTCATCCTCAAAGAAGACCAAAGTGACATCACTGTGAGAGAATCAAGTTACAGTACATCTGATTGTGCTGCTCAGACCAACACGAGCCCACGGGTCAGCCACAAATATCCCCGTGAACATTTGGGGTGACTTCTCCAACTTTGTGCATATTGAGTTTCTTTTAAGATACTTCAATTTTGCTCTGCTGCTAGAGCACAGCCCCTTCGCTGATGAGAGCACGCCATGCTGTAAGGGTGTGTTCAGGGAAGACGCTATGGAGGAGGAATTCAAGATTTGGCAACAGTCTGTGCATGAGGAATGTGAGCGAGGAGCCAAGGAGGATACTTAGTTGGCACAAGCATGGGCGCTCAGGAAGATGGCACTACTTTTAACAGAAATAGTGAAATTCAGAAAAGAGGGAGGTATCTGAGTCATCAATGGTTAATTTCCAAAGCACAAAATATTTGGCCACTGAGTGGCAAAAGAACCCTACAAATGGTTATGTGGTTACAAACAGTCCAGATCTGTGGTTTTAGTGTATGGCACTCCCAGGGTAGAAATAATCTGTACTTGAGGCAGACTGGCAAATTCTTCTATAACACAATATTTTATGTAGTTGCTTGGGGCACAGGGAGGTATGGTCACTTGTCAGGGGTCACACAGCCAATATGAGTCAGTGGCAGAAGCCAACATAGAGTCTTTTTGACTCCATGACCAGACCTCTCAATCTACTGTGCCAAGCTTTTTATAGTTCCTTTTTGAGTTTCCAAATCAACATTTGTCAAAAATCCCTCTCCGGTTTCTCTATCTGACTGAATTATTCTTTGAAAACTAGAAAGAAGTGATGACTATGGTTCCTGTACATGGCCCGGAAAAAATAACCCACACCACATACTTCAGACTTGCTCCAGATCCAAAATGTTCCAACTCTCTAATTAACACAAACTTTTACAAAGTCTCGTCACGAGAGTTTTCTTAAGGATATCAGGAGGTAGAGGAGGAATTAAATTTCTTGCACTATAAAAAGGGAAAAACATCCTAAAGAATCTTGTTTCTGGTGATTTTTTTTTCCATAATGAACCTTATCTATACAGTTAAACTTTTTGGAACACTTGGGTCAAGCCAAATAGATTTATGCATTTTGATTTTTTAACCTTTGGCTCACTGTGTTGGTGGCATAATCTTGAAATTTATTTCTCTTTCTCATTTGAAAAATATAAGTTCCACACCCATCTTTCACTGCCAACCTAACTGTCAACTCTATTGCAAATACACAAATTTAAAAAAAAATCTTAATATTGCCCTTTTCTAAGTTAGAGCACAGGGAAGCTAGCCATGATTTGTTTTTAATTTATATAGCTATGTTGTTACCTTTAGATCTCAAACAAGCAGCTGTTTAGTAACAGGTGTAAAATAAATCACAGATGTGTGTCTCTGACACCATTTGGCTGCCTTTTAATGGGAACTCACTTGCTATTCCAGTGGCAGAAACACTGGCCAGGTCCCAAATAGGGAAAACCAATCAACTGAAGATTAAAGGAACAAAACTAGGCAAAAATATGGACATAGCAAAGAGCTTAAAATAAAGTAAGCAACAGCCAGTCCTTCAAGGGCTTCTGGGTAAAAACATCATAAGGAAAACTAGCTTCATGGAAGCAGAATACATAAGACAAGGTTTCTGGGGCCTGTATGCTATCTATGGTCAAAGAACTGATTGAGAAGTTCTGTCTGTCTTTAAGGTCCTAGAGAGCAAGAGATGTCTCTTGTGCCTTTTTATATTCTCAGCATGGAAGGTATGGTCCTGCATGATGACTTTTGAATAACTGTACTGTACCAGTGCTCCACACAATTCCTGGAACACAGAAGGCACTTAATAAATGTTGACTGATTGATTATATGTCCCTCTTCTTCTTCCTTCACCCCAGTGAATATGTGACTGGAGCTAGAAGTAACCCTAGCATTTACCTACTGTGGCTCTTTCAGTAAGAAAATGATGTCTTGAAAAGTTAAGGAACCTCTCCAAGATCACATCATTAGTGGCAAGGCCAGATGAGGATCTGCACCTACCAGAATGGTTGGAATTAGCTGCAGGACACAGAAAGAAGATGCAGATATCTTTGGTAATCTTTTCTTTGTGAAAAGAATGAAGCCTTTTGAGAAGAGCTCATACTTGTTACCATTAAGTGAAGTAAATGATAGGAATATTATCACCATTAGTAAGAAGTCACCTGAAGTTACCTTGATGATTAGAACTGACTGGCTGTGTTTTTCCTCATAGTTAAACTGTTTAAAGTAATTAATCTTTGTCTCTGTTTTATCATTGATTTCATTGTTAAAATTTTTATTTTCAGAAACTTTAATATTAAATATTAGGAAAAAGATTTTAATATAGAGAGTAATATGAGAAACTGTGACTAAGTCTACTAGTCTACTAAATAAATAATATTTGGTGAAATAAGATGGGGACTCTGAATTTGTTCGATAGAGACATGTTAACATTTTATCAATTGATAAGGAAATATCTAAATTTACCACGAGGTTTCTTTAGATGTCAGATTGATAAAATTGAATCTGGGAACCAGTCAAGTAATCAGTTGAGTGGTTACCAGTAAACAAGAATAAAGTAACCTTGCTACATTTCTACTAAGCCAAAGACTTCTCCCTAAATTCCACTAATGGCTCCTCGTTCTGTTGTCTGGAGTAAAGCAGAACAATTCTGATCTCTTATCTACACTACAGTAATTAAGTGCCTAAAGACAGTAATAGAGCTGCCTTCTCTTTTCCAGGATAAATATCCCTAAGTTTTGTTTTGTTTTTTTTTTTAAACGAAGCAACTTATGCCATACTTTCTACTTCCCTCACCATCTTAGCCGACTTCTCTTGGATACTCTCCAGTTCACTGTCCCAGATATGATCTGCACAGGGCAGAGGGTAGCCAGACAATCACTTCTCTGTTCCCAAACATTAGATAAATATAGTCTAAGATGGCATTACATTATTTGGTTGCTTCTCCCACTACTGATTCTTATTGATTTTGACATCCACTATAATTTTCTGATATTTTTCCACAAAAACTGCTGCATAATGATGTTTCCCCTATCTTATACTTGATTTTTTAAAATATGAAAGCATGAAATTTATATCAGTCCCTATCAAATTTCTTATTAGATTAAGTCCTAGTTGAGATCTTTTTGGATTGCCTGTCTCTCAAAATACTTTTCCAAGCTTTGTATATCCTGCAAATGAGATGTGCATGCCATCTTTTAATGTTAAATAGCACAAGGCCAATGGCCATGCACTAAGAGGAACTGAATAGGATCACAGATATAGAACAGAAAACTTAAGAGTTTATCTGTTCCAGATATTGAATATATGGAAACTGAAGTTTGGAGAGATCCAGGACACTTGAATAGTAAACAGCAGAATCAGGATTAGGTTCATGTCCAGGTTCAATGTTCATTCCTACCACCCAGTGCCTCTTGTATTTCTCCAAGTTGATATTGGATTATTAAGGACTTTTTGTTAGTTCCTTACGGTCAAATCATCTTTGAATCCACGGATTCATACTTGTCATTTAGCCCATAGGCAAAGCAAGAAAAGATACAAAATAAATGTCAAACTTTGTTAATATCTAAAAATAAAATAGAAAATAAAAAGGATGAAAGAACATTAATAACGCCTGAGCTATACGCTTACTCTCCCATTTATGCAAAAGATTTCTACAGGTCACCTATATATGAGCTGAAGGTCTCAATGATTTGGGAATTTGTAGGTGACAAACAAGCTTTTATAAACAACTGTGGCAACAGACCACATCTAGTCCCTGTCAGAAGTGACTGAATGATGTAGAGAATAAAAAATCTGGTTATGCTTATTGTTTGTTGATTGAGAAAAAGAATGACTCAATAAGATAAAAAGTGGCCTTAAAAACTAACCATTTTTACAACAAACTGTCTCCCAGCTACATATTCAGATCATTCAGAATTCCTCGGAACATGTATCGATAGACATAATCCTGTTTGATAACTCTCCTATAAGAAATATCAGAAGAAGAGTAAAATAGAGATGTATGTATACTTGCTGAAAATATTGCCCTCCCCTGGCCAAGATTCAGCACAAAGGCTAGGCCAAGGAAGGATTCCCTGTGGATTGGGAGGTCCTTCAGATGTTCCTATTTGCAGATGATTTGTTGATCAAATCAAGAGAGAAGAGATACGTCATTCATTGTTTAAAGGAGTGTGCCCTATCCATTCACAGGAGGAAAACCAAGTGAATGAAGAACGTCTATTGTCTAGATTTCAGCATGAATCTAAGAAGATACTGTGATAATTTAGATAAATAATGAATTCACCTCAGAGCTTAAAAAGGAAAGCAGATTATTTTGAAGAAAACAACGTCCTTTTATTGGACCTCAAGTTTCCCCTAACAGCAAAAGCCTTTCTTCATATAATACAACCATTTCATTGATATTCTATATAGTAGCAAAACCTACCTCCAAAGGACTAAAGATAAGTGTCATAGAGAAGGCAATGGAAATCTAGATATAAACAAACTATAATGTAAAACCAACAGGCAATTCTGAAGAAAAACCGGTTAAGGTGCCATCATAGGATAGGACAGAAAGAAAAGAGAAATTGGTCACAGGTAAGAGCAAAGGATGACAGATAGAGGGACAGAGTATGACATAATACCTTTGCGATATTGGAAGAAAATAAGAAGGGGCTTGTACACAGCATCCAATGTGGACTTCATGTGGACTTTCAGGATTGCACTGATCAGGGTATAGGCAGACATACATGAGTTGTGATCTATATTGCTAAAAGAATATCCTAAATTGATGAGATTTCAAATCCATGTAGTATCTACCTCAAATTTCTTTATCTTATCCATAAGGACAAAATGAGAGACTGTATGAAATGTTTTGTGGTAATCCAATTATACTTTGTCAACAGAATTTCCCTGATTTAATAGTTTAATGCCTGTAAGTGAGAAAAAGCAAAAAGGTTCAATCAGTGTAACCCATTATTGAGCCATACTGATTCTAAATAAAGTTTTCTTCCAAGAACTCACAAAACATTCATTTATTAATACATTTACATTTTTCCAATTATTAGTCACATCAAGCTCACTGACCTAGAATTTGAAGAAAACATTACTTCCTCTAAAAAAATCAAGGTTTTTCATTTTTAGTTCCTTCTCTACGATTTTCCTAAGACCACCAAAAGCAGATGAAAAATTATATCTACCAATTCTTTTCACACCAAAGGATGGAGCTTATCCAGATCTGGTACCTAAACTCATTAGTAAGGGACTTTCTGACCATCTCTTCATTTATTTAGGGTTTCAATTATTGAGAATTACTGCATTTTCCTTTTCTTTTTCCTTTTTATTTAGTATTTTATTTTCCTAGTTTCATGTAAAACAATTTTTTCATTTGTTTTTAAAACTTTGAGTTCCAGATTCTCTCTTCTTTCTTCTCCCACCCCCCATATTGAGAAGAAATATGAAGTTATGAAAACATTTCCATAAAAGTCATGTTGTGAAAGAAAACATAGATCTCCCCCCAGAAAAAAAAAACCTCAAGAAAAATAAAGTTTAAAAATGTATTATTGCTTTTAATTCTTCTGATTCTGGATATTATTATTTTTTAAGGAGGAACCAGAAGCTAATTAAGAATTGAGCAGCAGGCCTGTCTTCTCTGGGAATCCATTATTACTGACTCATCCACCTGGAGCCATCTCTTTGGCTTTTCCTCTTACCCAATATATTTTTATACTTCATTACCTGTTTTAGGTGGATTCTGTTGATCTTTTATATTCATCCTTAGTTGTCCAATAATTACATCTTGAAATCGAAATTAATTGATGAGTTTTCTGTGCCAGTAACATACTAATCTTTTAGGATAGCTCCTTTTTAATTTTTTTTTCTTTTTCTTTTTCTGGGGTGAAACAACTGGGGTGAAGTGACTTCCAGGGTTATATATAGCTAACAACACTATGAAGAATTAAGTGTCTGAGACCAATTTTAAAGACTTGGAGGAAGCCAGAAGGCAAAAATGAGGAAGGAGAGAAGTTTAGGAATGGGGGGAACAGCCTGAAAAATGTCCAGAAACAGGAGCTGAAATGTTTTGTTTAAGGAACAGCAAGAAATCCAGAATTGCTGAACTCTATAGTACATCTGGGCGAGGAAGGTATAAGACAGAAAAGTAGGGTGGGATTAGATTATAAAGAGCCAAACAAAAGGTTTTATTAGTTGATAGTAATTATGGTGGGGAGTTTACTAAGGGAGATGATACAGTTTAGCAAGATCATAGTCTCAAAAGCCTTTCATGCTACTGACCCCATCATCCATAAGCCATTGTGGGGGCAGCAATGATAGTTTTACCATGATATACCAGCCAGCCTGGACTACTTTCACTTTTTTCTCATGACAAATGACTGGCCTGGGAAAAGTGGTTTTGGAAGGCAGGGAACAGCAGACCATCCCACATGTGGACCAAATCCATGACCTCAGCCTCATTCTGGCAGGAGGCTCTAATGGCCTCGGTCAACCAGCCACATGATGTTTTAGCTTTCATGGAGAAACAAGAAGCTTGGATTTGGCGTCTGAAGCTGCCTTTGCCTCCAGGTTCCATCAATGTTTTCTTTCTTTTCAGGAAACCGCCTCCCAAATCTGCCCATTCTTACAGTCTGGCCCCTGTGAGTTCCTTCTCATATCTGCCTCCTGTTTACTGAATTTTTTTTCAAATATCAGCTAAAATCCCACCTTTTTCTACAAGAAGCCTTCCTCTGTCCCCTATAATTGTAGGGCTTTCTTTTGGGTTATTGATCTCCAATACTTCCTATGTTTGTAATGTTTGGACACAGCCATTTGCATGTTGTTTCCCTCATTGGTTTGTAAGCTTCCTTAGAGTAGGGATTGTCTTTTGCCTTCCTTTGTAACATTTAGCATTTGCATAGCATACAGTAGGTGAGTAATAAATATTTGTTGACTCCATAAAATTGAATACACTACTACTGACTAGATGTACTTCTGTGAGACTAATAAGATAACTGATGTGAGAGCATTTGGTAAACTGTCAGGCAACTATATGAATGTAAGCTAGTATTATTATAGAAGTATCTTTTCCTTCAAAAAGAAGAAATGGGTTGGAGAAGAATAATCTTTCTAGATCAAAAGGTTCAAAAAAGATGCTGAGACCTCTACTTTGTAAATGCTTTTATTTCCAATCCCTCAATCAAATCAATCAGCTAGTATTTATTCATTGTAGATATTCCCAGCTCTGGACAAGGAATTGAAAGGGAGATGAAGAAAACAAAGTAATGAGAGTTATAAAACTATCTATACTCTTTGAGCCAGCAATCCTAATATTGGGGTTAGACCCTTAGGTTGTTATTTCAGATTAAGGCTGTTATTAAAAGGAAGAAGAAAGTATGAATCTTTACAAAGTATTCACAGTGGGAGGACTTTTTGGAATGCCCCAGTTGTTAGCTTTTTTCCCCACTGAAATTCATTCCATGTATATTTTGTATATATTTACTTGCATATATGTTGTTTTTGTTTCATAAGCTGTAAACTTTTTTTTTAAAGCCAAGATCATTTCATTATTATCTTTGGATCCCTGATGCCCAGGCACAATGTCTGACACCTAGTAAAATGTGAATAAATGTGTAAGTTAAATTAAATCGAGTAGCAGCTTTATTCCTAATTGTGAAACCTGGAAACAACCTAGACAACTGGGAACTGGATGAATAAAAATATGTCATATCAGATTGAGCAAAAAAAAGAAAACAAGGGCTTAGTATCCTGGAGGCTGAGGATCTTGTGAGTTCAGGGATTTTCAGCTGCCAATCAAGAATCCATACTAATCTGATATCAATCCCATGAGTTTTTAGGAACAAAGATCCCACATCAAACTACCTAAGAGCAAGTCAAAGCTCTTGGATCAATCAATCATGTGATCTAATCATTGCATATTCACATCCAGCTCCTGTGAAATGAGATGCATTCAGGCTCAAAATGAAAACAAAAAATAAAGGAATCCTCCCCCCAAAAAGACAAGACACAAAATGATGCAATGAAGAGAACCAAAAACACCAATACACACCTATTACACCAACCACCCCACAATATACCCAGTATAACTACAAAACAGTAACAATGGCAATAGAAGCAAAATTTGGGGAGAAACAGAAGAGACATAAAGGGATGCAGAGCCAAATAATCTTTTGTTAAGATAATGTAAAAATTAGAATATATCTTTCAAGTGAATCTAAATCCTTTAGTTTGGAGTCTAGAATTTTATTGACAATATTTTGAAATTTATTTGAATGCTTATTCACTGAATGTAGTAAAATAATGCAGCTATTTTAAACAAAAGATGGCTAATATGTGCTCTTAAGAAGTATACAACTTCTTGTTGTATACTTGTGTATTCAAACAACACAAAAAGTTAAGTAACATACAACAATCAAGCAAACTATAATCGAAAATACTCAATACTTTTGACATCAACATAGAAAAGGTTTTTAATGACATGAAAATATTAAGTGAACATGTTTCTTGCCGTCCCAGTGTATTTGTAAGTATACAAATCATTTTCCTCAACAAAATAAAAGCACATTGAGAGCAGGGACTAATCTTTGATTTTGAATCCTCAGTGCCTAGTACATAGTAGGGGTTTTAAAAAGCTTTTGGTTTTTTGGTTTTTTGTTTTATTTTTTACTAATGTGCTCTAGGTTTGTGTACCAAGTCCCTGATAGAGGTTGAGAAGCTCATTTAGACACTATTTCCCAATACAGATCTCATCACACTCTAAGCACACAGGAATTTTGGGACTGCTAGGAAAGAAAACAAAAAAACAGAAAACTGCCAGAAAACAAAATAGTTACCTCATTACATAAGTTTAAAAAGCTACAGAGAATCTTCTAAAGAACCAATCTTCTATCTTGTAAATATGTAATACATCTGCTAATACTTAGTTTTTAAATCATAAAATTACTCCTAAGGGGTAAAGGTCAGCTGACTCTGCAAAGTTTGTTTTGTGCAGTGACTTCACAAATGGCTGTAATAGTTCTTCACCTCTGAAAACATTCCTACCCCAAATAATCTTTAATGTATACAGTTGGCTATAATTATTCTTGATTGTTGCAAACTTCATCTGGTGTTCTTGAATCTGCCTAGAGGTCTCCTAACATCAAGGAAACATCATTTACACATGAGAAATTAACAAGTATATATATGTAAATAAATGTAGGAAGAAGAGAAGAATGAGAAGGAGGAGAGGAGGAAGAGAAAGAGGAAGAGATGGATGAAAGGGAGAGGGAAGAGAAGGTCACATCCTTTTTTGCTATTAACAATGAAAGTAGAAGAAATTAACATGTACTTTCAAGGTTTTGCTTGTTTTCAGAAAATATCTTAGTATTTTCTTGGATCTTCATTAGAAACTATTGGTTTTTGTCATAATAATAAGTATCAACACATTTTAAAAACAAAAGATTTAGAAGATAGTGACTCAGGCTCAATCCTATGCAGAGAACAGATAGACCCATGAGTCATATAAATTGAAGAAGTTATGCAAAACTCACTTATCCAGAAAAGTTTCTCTAGCCTGACTTATTGAAATGACTAAAATTTCTAATATTTGAAGCCTTTCTTGGCAAAAAAAAAAAAAAAAACAAACAAAACCAAAAAAAAAAATCAAACATCTGGAAACATTAACATATTTAAATCGCCATATTTATCATCATGAGTTCTTCTGTGGAATTCAGATGCTACTTTGCAGTGAATAGGGTTCCATTACACATTTTTGATTCTGATGACATTTCCTTTTCTAATATTAGACTTGAAAAATTTTTAGCAAAATATTTCTGATTTATGGCAATTTCTTGGTACATACATAAGCTTAATTTCCTCACTCTCTCCCCAAATGTTCCCTCCTTCTTACTTTATTTCAGGAGGGTGGCTCCTATATCCTCACGATTCTATTGTTGCTCACTTCTGTCAGTCTATATCACGATTATTACAAGGCTCTGGAATCAAACATTCTAAGTTTGAATTCTTTCTCTTTCTCTAAACTACTTTTCTGTGACTATTTCTTCATCAGCAAAAAAGAAGGCTGGACTAGGTGGGCCCTAAAAGTCCCTTCTGGTACAAATCTATGATTCTATATCAAGCCCCAAAGGATCCCATGGATAAATGGGTTAGGCAAAAACATGGATAAGTTGAACATAAGTTCCTTGAACACAGGTTGTTTTTTTTTTTTTTTGTCTTTGTGTCTCAAGAACCTAGCATCAAGAGGCTTCTATACAACAAGCACCTAGTAAATGCTTGCTAAATGAATGGGCAAAGTATTTTGGGTGGCCAAGAACACATAGCTGATTAATTCTGAAAAGAAGGATAGGGAAGAGAGAGATAAAACTCAGTTCTGGGTGCAGAGTCTGAGGAAGGATGAATTTCAGATGGGCCAGGATGATATGCAACATTTTTCTGAGTTTCTCAGAACTTCTCAAATTTCTATCACTTCTGAGACTTTCTAGACTGTTGGGGAGTCTAGGCCTGGATCTGCCAAGGGGTCACTGAGGTTTCCATCTACAAGCACATTATCCATGGGCGGCTGACTGCTACCGCTCTATTTTTAACTAGTCTACACAGCTTATATCATTCCTGATGTCCCCAACAACCATAGCCCCATAGTCCCATATGTATGTTGTTAAACATTTTATATCTATCTAAATACACAGAGATAGGTAGATAGATAGTTGCATGTGTAATTACATTTTCTACAATTCTAAAAGTTGAATTATTTTTCTTGCACTGAATTACATCTGCAAGACAAACTTTGCAGAAATTATAAGACTGAGTTGCTTTTTTATATTCTTGCATATGGGGAAATTCACAGAGAGGTATGTGAGCAGGCATATGCCAACCTGTCATTCTAAATACCTTTGGAATATTTGAAATTTAAGTGTGCCACTTAAATTTACTGGAATAGAAAGAAGATGAAAGCAAATAAATGCACTTGGCAACAAAACAAATAAAAACACAAAAACTTCTCTCATTTATTTTTGACCCATTTGCTTCAAAAACTGCTTCATAATAACTTGCCTTTCTTTTAAAGGCTTTGCAACTTTTCCTATGAAAACTCTGTGAGGACAAGTATTTTTATTCTTATTTTATGGATCTACTAACAGGTTTAGTGAGATATAGTTATTTACAGTCACATAGCTAATAGCACTTAGAAAGTGCTTTTAAGATCTGTAAAGTACAAATATTATCTCATTTTGAGGTAGTTGTACACAAGCACGAGATCAGTCACTATTTATTACCTAACATCAGATTAATTTCTTATCAATTCTGCTGTTCCACAAAAGAGTTTATTACAACATAAATCTATAAGCATTTACTCTGTCAGGGGAATAGGGATGAGAATGGGACTAGATCTGTGATTTTAATGGCATGGGGAATGTCCTGTGAGGAAACTTTCTCTACCAATTCAGTTCTTATAGCACAGTGGAAAGAGTGCAGGGCATGGAATCAAGAAGACTCGCTTTCCTGAATCTTATCTAGCCTCAAACACTAATTAGCAGGGTAACTCTGGAAAAGTCAGTGTCTGCCTCTATTTCCTCATATGTAAAATTAATTGGAGAAGGAAATGAAAAACTACTCTACTGTTTCTGCCAAGAAATTCCAAATGGGGTTAAGAAGAATTGGACACAACTCAAACAAGTAGGAAAAAAAAATCAGTATTTGTTCTACCCATTGTTCTGCTTTAGAGTGTGGCCTGGGAAAAGATTTAAGATTAAGTGAATTTGTCCAGGATCACACAGTCGGTCTGAATCAAAGGCAAGATTTGAAGCCATGTCTTCCTGTCTCTACGGCCAACAGTTTCTATACCATCCAGCTTCTCTGAACAGGCAAGGCTTTCCAGAACCAGTGGCATTTGCATGGTATTTTTTTTAAGATAAGACAAGTAAGCATTTGACAGGAAAAGAAGAAAGGCAGGGAACTCGAGCAGGGCAAAAGACAATAATGATATTCCTAGCTTCGGTTACAGTGTGGGTAAAGGCAAGGGACCAAAAAGTAGAAGAATTGTCAGGGAACTGAAAGAATTGTCCTGTGTAATAGGAGCCCGATTGCGTAGGTGGAATGGACGACTGAGGGGTTCTCTATTACTGAATACCTAAGTACCAAACAAGAATTTGATTTTTATTATTATTTTCCCCTTTTAATTTTTATCTATTTTTAATAGCTTTTTAATTTTCAAAATACATGCAAAGGTAGTTTTCAACATTCATCCTTGCAAAACTTTTTGTTCAAATTTTTCTCCCTCCCTTCCCTTACCCTCTCCCCTAGACAGCAAGTAATCTAGTATGTTAAACATATACAGTTCTTGTATACATATTTCTACATTATGTTGCATAAGAAAAAGCAGATAAAAAAAGGGAAAAATGAGAAAGAAGACAAAAAACAAGCAAACAACAACAAAAAAGGTGAAAATCCTATGTTGTGATCCACATCCAGTCCCCATACTCTCTCTGGAAGCAGATGGCTCTCTCCATCACAAGTTTCCTGGAATTGACCTGAATCACCCTGAATCACCTCATTGTTGAAAAGAGCCATCTCCATCAGAATTATTGATGTTTGTTAGCAGAAAGCAGAATGGAAGCTCCTTGAAAGCACAGACTTTTATTTTTATCTCTGTGTTTGCCCAGAATAATGTCCGGAACACAGTAGGAGCTTAATAATTGTTTCTTGAATTAAGGAGCCCCAAAGGCAATTAGTAAATGCAGGTAGCTTCCAACTTTGTGCTCCAAAAGCTTGTTTAGAAGTCAGTTTGGCAGGATTTTCCCACAGAAACCATGTTATAAATGGCCCCAGAATTGCCCACAAAAAAGCCATTTAATTCAAATATAGCTAAATTAAAATATTTAGATATTTAAAGAACGTGGCCATCCCCTACAATACTGTTTCCATGGCAAAACACAGGCTGGGCATTTTGACTTCAGATGCCAGGTGGCCTAGGGAGAGGAGAAGGAAGAGAGAGAGAACGAAACACACACAGAGAGACAGAGAAACAGGAGAAAGACAGAATGTGTGTGGGGGGGAGGATGTGAGGATTCCTCCTTTGCTCCAGCTTCACCAGGTCATAGAAGGAAGAATAAGGCTTCCAAGGCTGCCTATAGCAGCAGGAAGGGAAAAAGGAGTGAGGGGAAGAAGGTCCCAGTCCTCTCTGGGGCAGAAGAGAAGAGTATTTTATCTATTCTTGTCAAATATTTAACTCCATTCATTGATTGAGGTCCTTGGGGAAGGAGGAGGAGGAGATAGTTTCCAGCCTTTTAAGAATTTACATTCTACTAGAGTGTCTTTGTACAAACTGGACATTTGTAAACCAGAGACCCACCCATAAATTAATAATAGAGCTACCATTTATATACTGTTTTAAAGCTTGTGAAGCACTTTACAAATTATGTCTCATTTTATCTGAACAACTTTGGGAAGTGGGTGCTATAGACCATCATCTCCATTTTATGGATGAGAAAACTGAGGCAGACCGAGGTTAGGTGACTTGCCTAGGAGCACACAGATAATAAGTGCCTGAGGCAGGGTTTGGGCTCCGGTCTTCCAGATTCCAGGCCCAGCGCTCAGTACACTGCACCACCTACCTGCCTCTATAATAGTTTCTACATTTCCCATAGCTCAGTAAATAAACATCTGACTCTAGTAGGAACTACATTAATTCAGTACAGAACAAAATCAACGTGTCTTGATACTTGGGAGCTTTCACAAAGTGGACGTGTGAACATCCTTGGTGGATTCCTTACAGTTGCTCCTCTCACCTGTTTCTAGTGGCAGGTCTAATCTGAGAAGCTGATATTTTAGCTGTGGAAACCATTTCACAATGTGTGACTATGTGATCAAAGGAAAGAGGGGGAAAGCACTTTCAGTTTCTTTAAATACCTCCCCCCCCACACACCCCTTGGATCTTCTTGGTATAGAATTTCCCCACAGGAGACTCCCATTTCTGAGTCCATGTACTTAAAAGTTACACTCCCTCCTGACTTCCTCTTCAGGAAGGGGAATCAGCAGACAGGTCTCTGAAATCTCCAGCCCAGAACCTCATTACCTTTTCTGTTTCCTGGGCAGAGATTTCCTATGCATAACAGGCTTCCTTGATCACACACAGGCGAGATGCCATCCTCTCCACCTGTGACCAACCCCTTGAAGAGGGGCGGAACTGCCTAGTGTTTAGCCCTGCAGGTTCTGCATTCTGACTTCAGATGCCAGGTGGCCTAGGGAAAGGGGAAGGAAGAGAGAGACAGAGAGAAACACACACAGAGAGACAGACAGACAGGGGAGAGAGAGAATGTGTGTGTGTGTGTGGGGGGGGGGAATTCCTCCTTTGCTCCAACTTCACCAGGTCATAGAAGGAAGAATAAGGCTTCCAAGGCTGCCTACAGTAGCAAGAAGGGAAAAAAGAGTGAGGGGAAGAAGATCCCAGTCCGAATCTGCAGGACTTTCTACAGCTAAAACATTTACAATCTAGGACAAGGGAGGAAAAAAAAACAACAAGAAAAACATAACCAAGAGCCAGTGTTTCCATTCTGACAGCCCAGTGTCAATGTTGAACAAATTTCCATTTGCTGAATTAAAAAAAAAAAAAAGTCATTTATTTAGCTGATTAAACCAAAGGTGTATTTTCCCAATGCTGTAACTATGGCAAGATACTCCCCTGAATCCTTTAGATTATCAGGTGATCTTAAAGAGGGAGGATACCTGCATTTAGACTTACTCTTGGGAGGCTCCTAACCAAGTACTGTGAATTGTCAAAGAGTTTCCTCCCAACAAGCCCTGGACACAGCCATAGGGGAAGGGCTTTCCCCCAAGCCTAAGTAAGAGATGGAGATTTGGAAGGGGGAGCTTCTAAATCATGGGGAGTCATTAGAAGGAAGTTTTAAAATTTTCTCAGGATGGCATTCTTGCTATAATGAATAACCCAAGAGAGACAGGCCAATGACAAAGTCCCCAAAATAAGAGGGAAACCAGAGGTCTACCCTCTCCCATCACCTAACTGCTGCTCTGTATTTCTCTTGGGATGAAGGATGATAAAAATATTAGGGAGATTCCCTTACTGAGGCTGGTGTCCTCACTGTGACCCTTTCTGGGGTGGGTGCCAGCTGCCTGGCTAGAACATATGGCTGCTCCATAGGAGGGAGGGAAAAGAAGGGGTAAGAGATGGAAAGGACTGGGAAACTGTAATCAAAACTAATTGAAATAATATCAACCAGTTAAAAAGTGCTATTAATATTGTTAAATACCTGGGTTATAAAGAAAGGCAAAAAGAATCCTTGCCCTCTTAAGGATCTTACATTTTGTTGAAGAGATAATACAGAAAGACCTAGATGCATGAGATAAAGGGGAAGAGTTGGAGGGATAACCTTGGAAGTCAAACCTGACGTGATTAAGAACACAAGATCTCAGCTGAGTGACATCTTCAAAAGATGTCAAAGGACAAAGGACAAAAGAGTCAAAGGACTGAGGAGGGAGAACCTTCCAGGCACAGAGAAAGATCAGTGCAAAGAAAAAGAAATAGGAGTTAGAGCATCATGTAAGGGGAACAGCAAGGTGGTCTGAACTGCGGAGCTATGGAGTGATAGGGGGAGGAAAGGGAGAGAAGACTGCTAAATTAAGCTAAGAAGTTGTGAACAGCTTTCACAGAGGAATTTATATTCAATCTGAGGTTGTAAGGAGCAAGTGAAGCTCACTGAACAGGGGAAGTAGCATGCTCAGATTGAGTAGAGAACAGATTGAAGTACGGAGAAACTTGTGGCAGGCAGAACTCTAAGAAAACTCTTGCAAACGTCAAGGTTAATGAGGGGCTAAAGCAGGTGATGGGGAGAAGGAGATATATGGTGTGACAGTATCAAAGCAGAAATGACAAGATTTGGCAATTGATGGGATAGGTGGGGTAAATGAGACTGGGGAGTCCAGACACCAAAGTTGAGAACTGGAAGACTGGGAGAAAGATGATGTTCTTAACAGTAATAAAGATCCAAAATTAAGGGGAAACGGTCAGGAATAAACTCTAGCCTCTTGCATAGAAATGTATGTGCTTTCTTATATCAGACAATGAAAATGATGTAGCTTCCTGCCTTAGCTTCCAGGAAATTAGGTGCTCAGCCTTCAGAACTATGGCCTCTACACAGCTGCCAGCAATTTTCACAGAATTAAAAATCATTATCTTTCTATTCCCCTGCTCAAAAAATTCCAGTGGCTCCCTATTACCTTCAGGATCAAATAAAAACTTCTGACTGGCATTTCATGCGCTTGTTCTCCTATAGTTCTGCTCAACTGGTCCTTTTACTGTTGCTTAACAAAGCAATCCATCTCCCAACTCCATTTCTTTTCAAAAGTTGGAGTGCATTCCCTCCTTACCTTCAATCTTTAGAAACCTTAGTTTCTTTCAAAGGTCCATTTAAAAGTCTTCTCTTACATAAGGAGGGCTTTTTCTTCTGATGCTCCTAGCTGCTAATGTCTCCCCCTCCTAAAATTATTTTGAATGTAATTAGCTTAACTCAACAAATATGCCTATTTACACACATATTTACATTTATGTATATATCTATATGTAAAATATGTGTGCATATTATCTCTGATAAAAATACAAGCTTTCTGAGGTTTTGTTTTTTGTCTTTTTATTTCTAGTTCCAGGTACACAATAGGCATTTCTTAAATGCTTGATATCTTAGACCTCTTCCTCTGTATTTTTATGTGGCTGTTTGTGTTTTTATCCTTTAAAGTGTCCCTTTTTATACCATGTTTAATCTTGCAAGCTGCCTCAAATCCTTCTGGAAACGAACAACATATAATTATTAATGAAATTGGCTCCTTGGTGCTTCACATTCACAAACCTATGCTTTATGACAGAAGTGTTGCCTTTCTCTTTCATAAAGAGTAAAAGAAGGCAGTGGAACCCAAACCAAAATAATGCCTGATGAGGAAGCAGGAATTCTAAGCCTGAGAAATTGAAAGAAAAAGTTTTGTAGCTTCCCTGGTGTTCTTCAGTAGGAAAAGAAAGGAAGAAAGAATTATTGAATGATCAAAAATCATTGGTTTCCATTCTCTCAATCCTTGATTTGATCCCTGTTTTCTAAAGTGTTTTTGGAAGAAAATATAGATGAAGACTTGACATGAAAATGACATCTGTAAGTACAGACAGTAAAACCAACTCAAGTTATTAGCAAAAATGATGCTAGAAAACTCAGAGGGTACTGGAAAGAGCAATGGGTTTGGACTAAAAAGATGTGAAGTTAAATCCTAGCTATGATCTATATTATTTTAATATGTATGCTTGTAAATGATGTCAGTTGAATTATTTTATGTTTTTTTTCCCCTTTCCAGAAATTCATCCTCAGACATCAATTAGTGAGGGAGAAAAGATTGAGCACAGGAGATGCTTGACTCTCTTATCTCACAAATACAATACACCAATCACCCCCTCCTTCATCATCATTTCCCAGGAACTCAAAAGGGATGAACACATGGGAAAATGATTTCTACAGACATCTCCTTTCTACCTGTAGCTCTATGCAAACTGAGACTTGCTATTTTGCATAAACAAAAAAAGAAAAAATCATTCCAAAGGCCCTGCCATCACAGGGACTTAAGGCCTTCAAATAGCAGGCTGAGAGATACAGTAGGAAACTTCGCCAACTTCAAAGCTGGACAAATATGAAGGATGACTTTATACTGTATTTGGAAAACAGAGGAAGAGTGATGTAATGTAGGCAGATTCTGTGCTGATCTTGGCAATTAAAGCCAGGATAGCTGTCAAAATCATAGTGATGTATTTTTATTTGATCATTTTGCTGCTTTGGCTGAGAAAGATGAATGGATATGCAGGGGTTTCTTTAAAAGCTTTAAATTCTTGCTGCTATTGAGATTCTAATTAACTGAATTTACACACCTGATGCAATGCTTTAAACAGGAGACATGGAAGGCAGAGTTTTAAATAATTAGAGTTTAAAATGCTTGTTAGTATTTCTGTTCGGGAATGTTTTTTGTTTAGAAAACAAATGTAAATAAAAAAAGAAAGTAAAGAGGAAAGGAAACAAAGAAGAAAGGAGAGGAAAAAAGAAAGAGAAGGAAGGAAGGGAAGAAGGAATAAAGGAAGGAAAAGAAAAGAAAATAATACCACAGGCAGAATAAACAGTACAAATTATCAAGAATTTCTCTCACTTGATCCCAGGAGCTTTCTGAAAATGGCCTCTCATTTCTCTTGTATCCTGCTCTTCTCCATATCCATAATTTAAGAAAATTTCCTTCCAGGATCTGAATTAGACAAAAGTTAGGGGCTTGATTTGAGGGAAGGTACAAATCCTGACATGCTCTTCTCCCTTCTAAACTGCCAACTGATTTATCTAAAATTCATAACTTTGCCATTTGGAAACCCTAATGGAGATATGTTTTTCTTATGTCCACAGAAAAAACTTTAAGTTTTTCTGTAACGAAAAACTGGAAAAAGTGAAACTTTGAACCCTAGCACAGATCCTATCAAAAATGCTAAAGATATTAAGAAAAAGAGAAAGAAAATTATGACTTCAAAAATAAATAACTTTCCCCAAGTTACAATGTAAGATCATGATAACTCTCCCTCATGTCATAATAATTCATACATATACATTACATAAAAACAAAGGATAGAGTACTTAGGAATGCTATTTAATCCAGCCTACCCCAACTCTTCAGCAAAATATATACAAGGGAGAACACCGATTCTCATATTGTCATTTTTTATGTAGCCAGGAAACACACCATTCACACTGCTATTGACTCTATGTTAACACAACATGTGACTGAGTAGGATGCTACACATTTTACTGAGAGATAAAGCTCTAGATGGTTATAATTCCTTTTATATGAATGTCAACTCGAGTCTCTTTATGCTTCCAGCAGCCACTCCAGGACTGATAAAAGCCTGGTTTATTGCATCTTAACAACTTTGTAGAGATTAGAAGGTTTTAGAAAATACCACTGAGGGTTAAAAGCAGCTTTCTGCCATTGTTAGAAATGGACAAATTAGACATTGCTTTCTTTGACAGATGTTCAATAACTGAATACAGCTGGATGAAAATCAGCTGCCAAGGGATTCAAATTTGGTTCATTACCAGGGTTTGTTTATTGAAATACTTTCCAAGGCTCAAACGACTCATTTATTTTTAAGTGCTTTAAAAAAGAGATTTTGAACTTTTACTTTCCACGTCTCTCCCTAAGTTTTCTCTTTATTGGATCATCTGCTCAAGATTGTGAAAGAGAAAAAACTGAAAATGCTTCATTCAACCATATTTTTTCAGATGTACATCTGTGTAAACTCACCTGATTAATTTTAAATTACTATGGCTAAGAAAATATTCTACTGATTCAGTTGTGTTGCTCCAAAGCCAACATTGTTAATTGCTACTAAACAAACATTTGATGTAAAATTTCAGCTTCTGTTTATTTACTTTGGTCTAGTCCTGTGATGTCCTCTGGGCTAGGAGCTCTCAAAGAACAGACTCTCTTGGTTGGCACCTACCAGCCACTCTTTTTAAACTTAAAGCAGGAGCACTTGGCCAGAGTCAAAGCCAGGAAGTGTTGGAGAGATGACTTTAATCCAGGTTTTCTTGACAACAAGGCTGTGCCCTTTAGCCACTACATCATGGGACTTCTCAGATGAAGATTCAGCTCAGGCAGCACCCATCAAAGCCTTTGCTGAACCCCAAAGGCTAGTGCTCTCCTTCCCTAATAACAATGCATTTAACCACTAAGTGTTCATATTTGTATTTTTCTTTTTATGTTTATTATGTGTATGTATATATAGGATATATACACATATATAATAGATGCTTAATAAGTTGTTGTTGACTGAATAATTATGAAGATTCTTATGAATGTCTTATGAGTTCTTACAGAAACTCTAAATATATATATTACAATATGTTACTCCCAATTAAACTGCCAGCTCCTTCAAAGCAGGAACTGTTTTTTATAATCAATAAATGTTGATTAAACACCTGTTATATATTAGGTACTATGTTAAATATGGGGGATACAAAGAGGCAAAAGAAGTCTCAGTTCTCAAAGAGATTACAATCTACTGAAGGAGACAACATGCAAACATACACACTTACACATACAAGGGGCAAATAGTACATAATTAACAAAAAAAGGCATTAGAATTAATGGGTTAGAAAAACTTTCTGAAGAAGGTAGGGTTTTAGTTGCGACTTAAGCCAGAGAGGTCAGTAGAAGAATGGAAGAGGGAGAATGGTATCTGAATACAGATTGAAGCATACTATTTAACCTTTTTTGTTTTGCCTATGTTTTCTTTCACAAATGACTATTATGGAAATGTTTTGCAAGACTGCACCCATATATCCCACATGGATTTGCATGCCTTTTCAATGAGAGGAGATAGAGAGGGAAAGAATTTAGAATTCCAAGTTTTAAAAATGAATGTTAAAAGTTATTTTTATATACAATTGGGAAAAATTAAATTCTAAATAATTTTTAAAAAGAAAGCATAGGGGACAGAGAGAAATTATCTGGAGCTGAGAGACAGAGTATATTGTTTATGGGAAAACTGGGAGGCCACTGTCATTAGATCAAAGAGTACATGTCAGGAATTAAGGTGTAAGAAGACTGGAAAAGAAACTGGAAAAGTTACGAAGGGTTTTAAATACCAAAGAGATAATTTTGTATTTGATCCTAGAGGCAATAAGGAGGCATTGAAGTTTATTGAGCAGGGGAATGACATGTTGGGCCTGTGCTTTAGGAAAACCACTTTCTGGATGGAATGAAAGCTGGATTGTTATGGGGAGAGACTTGAGACAAGCAGAAGCTCCAGGAGGCTACTGCCTTTTTCTAGATGTGAGGTGATAAGGACCTGCTCTAGGGTGATGGCAGTGTCAGGGAAGAGATGGGGGTGTAGCCAAGAGATGCTGCAGAGGTAAAATGGGATAGCAGGGATAAGAGAGAGTGCAGACACCAGAGTTATGAACCTAGGGCAGAGGGAGGTTGTTACTCTCTATAGTAATAGGAAAACTAGAGGTGGGGTAGACAGGATACCAAGATCTGTTTTGGACAAAAGGAGTTTTAGCTGTCAATTGGACTAGATAATAGGAGCAGAGCCGAGATGAAGGTGTAAAGGAGAACTCATGTGAGTTCTTCTAAATGCCCCTCCAAACAACTTTAAAATAATGACTCTAAACAAGTTCTAGAGTTGTAGAACCCATAAAATGATGAGGTGAGGCAATTCTCCAGTCTTGGACAATTTAGGTCCGTAGGAAAGGTCAACATTAAAGGATGAGAGGACTTGGAATATGATATTCCAAGGGGGAAAACTGAGTATAATCTTTCAAGAGAAAAATGGATATTTAATGAAATAGAGAACTTTCAAAGCACTCCAGATTCAACCATTCCAGTAAAGACCAGAACAGAATAGAAAACCTGAAATTCAAGCACAGAACTTAAGAAAAGCATTAAAAAGTCAACAGTAAAGAAGAATAAAAGATTTAATAACATTAAACTAGTTTATATTCCCACATGGAAAAGTGTTACTTGTAACTTCTTAGAACTTTATTATTATTAAGGTAATTTGAAAGAGAGGTCATGATGTCAGTTGATTTTTTTAAATTCATTTTTAAAATAAAATTAAGAGGAAGAAACAGGAATATACTAGGGAAAGGGGGAAGAATGAGGTAGAATAGGGTAAATTATCTCACATAAAAGCTTTGCTTTAGGGAGGAAGTTGAGGGCTGTGTGAGGGAAGCATATACCATTGTGCTACAAGAAATGGTGAAAAACTTTTCTGGAGGTAAAGAATAGGAAACTGAGAGGATGCCCATGAACTGGGAAATGGCTGAACAAACTGTGGCATGTGATTATAATGGAATACTATTGTCATGTAAAAAAATGAGTAGGATGCTCTTAGAAAAATCTGGAAAGACTTATATGAGCTGATACAAAGGGAAATATACTCTGCACAAAATAACAGCAGTACTGTAAGATGATCAGTTTTTCAACAATACAATTATCTAAGACAACTCTGAAGAGTTTATGATAAAAAAAAATTGTATCTATCTCCAAAGAAAGAACTGATGGTATCTGAATACAGATTGAAGCATACTATTTAACCTTTTTTGTTTTGCCTATGTTTTCTTTCACAAATGACTATTATGGAAATGTTTTGCAAGACTGCACCCATATATCCCACATGGATTTGCATGCCTTTTCAATGAGAGGAGATAGAGAGGGAAAGAATTTAGAATTCCAAGTTTTAAAAATGAATGTTAAAAGTTATTTTTATATACAATTGGGAAAAATTAAATTCTAAATAATTTTTAAAAAGAAAATAAAGGAAAGCAATGTAACTTTAAAGTATGCCATGTGTACCGTTTTGGGAGACCAGAAGAGCTATTGTTGAATAGTTATCAGAACAATCCTATATATGAAGTCAAATTTACCTACGAAAATTAAGATTTCTCATTCACAGTACATATTATCTATATTTTCTCTATTTTAATAGATATTTGAGGGCATGGTGTTTTTTGCAGGCTCTTTCCCATAGCATTTCCTACAAGTCTGCTGGTTCTTGTTTATTAGTCTTCCTATGATGTACCTGTCACACTCTTTAGCAACTGGCTTATTTAGCAAATAAATTTTCTTCCTTTCTCCTTCCTTCCCTCCCCACCCCGAAATGGTGAGCATAATGCTTTCATAAAAAGATTTACTCAAGTTGATACAAAGTAAAGTGAGAACCAGAAGAATATATACAGTAACAGTAATATTGTATGATGGTCAGCTGTGAACAACTCAGCTCTTCTCAGAAATACAACACCAAGCCAACTCTGAAGGACTTACGATGAAAAATACTATCCACTTCCTGAGAAAGAACTCACGGAATCTGAACACAGATTGAAGCTTACTTTAAAAAAAACTTTATTTTCCTTAGGGTTTTTTTTTTTTACTATTTTCTCTTTTCCAACATATTAAAGAAAAATGTTTTCATTACTTAACATATTGGATTGCTTACCTTCTGAATGAGAAGATAAGGGGAAAGAGGGAAGAAATTTGGAACTCAAAATTTCAAAAAACAAATGTTAAAAATTGTTTTTACACATAATTAGAATAAAATATTAAATTAAAAAAATCTCTACTAGATATCCAGTTTGAGATGTTTGAAAGGCAAGTGGAGATGCAAGACTGAAGGTCAGTAGAGAAGTTAGTGCAGGACAGGAATTTTTGGGAACCATCAGCATGAAGACAATAGTTAAATACTGATGAAATCACTAAATAAAGTATAGAAAGAGAAAGGCAGGGGGCCTACAACAGAACCCTAAGGGACATCTACAGTTAGAGGGTATGATCTGGAGAAAGACCCAGCAAAAAAAAAAAAAAAAAAAAGAAAAGACGGGGTTAAGTAAGTAGGAAGAAAATCAGGAGAAAATCGTGTCCCTCAAATCTACAGAGAACATAGTATCTAATCTTTTGTCTTTATGCATATCCCCAGTGGTTAGCACACTGCCTGGAACATAGTAAGTGCATATGATAAATGTGGCATATAACACAACTGTATTTAAAATGCAGAAAGTGTGAGGTTTTGTGGAGAGCAGGTGATAAACACTACAGAATGATGCAGTTCTTAAATACTGTAATCACATCAGTGTAAAATCCTAAAACTACCACTGACTCTTTAAGAGCCTATCTTTGATACGAGTAAATCATTCCCTCTCAATTTTACTTGAAAGAAAAAGTACACACAGAATAGGATTGACTGCCAGCCAATGTTGCACTGATTGAAATATGGTGAATGAATCAAGCCAATGTCATTCTGTTACTTCCAGTTTCCATTTCTGGAGATCCTAGCATCAATCATCAGCAAGAAAAGTGCCATATACATGGACAACGAAGATCATCCATACCAAGCAAAAAGTCTAACCAGAATTGCATTGCATTGCATTATAAAATCCTGCTATATTTCAAATAATATTTTTTTTTCTAAAAGGTTTGTTTTATTTCTTCTCTTTTGAAAAAAGAAATAGGGTCTCAATTAGATATGTTCTTGCTAATATATCCATTGCTGATATTCTAACCCATTAGCTTTACGTTTAATCTACTGGCAATCAGCTGTCATGCCTCAAAGGTCTCTGAGAATGGCATCTCTGCACCTTGGGCTGACTTTTGGAAAGCACTAGGGGCACACATGAGTAGCCTAACTCATACACAGCCAAATGAAGTTTACTGCTTAGTTTTAAAGAGTGGGAATGGCTCAGGGTCACATATTTCCACCAGCAAAGAGGTTTCCTATTAACAAATTAAGAAAATCTCCCTCCATCACCAGTGCCTATACCAGAATCAACTATAATCATGAATGTAAAAAGTGGGTTGTCTGGGGGAAAAAATAAACCAAAACAAAAGCAGCAGCAGCCCATCAATACTATGTCTGTCAGGACCGGAGCCACAGCTCGGTAACAGATGGAATAAACAAGTTACAGGCAGACCAAACTGCGGTTAAAGGCAGGCTTTTACACTTCCAATCACTTTCTGAGTAAAAACATCTGGACTTATTCACTTCATATCAGTTCTGCCTCATGCCCAAAGTCCTTCAACTCTTTCAATGAAAAGTTAATGAAAAATTGTAAGGCATTAGAAAAATAAGAAGTCTAAAATGCCCACCCAACACCCCTAAATCCAGGTTAGTGATTCCATTCAACAAACACCACTCTGAGCCAAGCTGAGTAACATCTAATCCCTATCCCCAAGGAGCTTTAGATCTAATTGGGGAGATAAGATAAATCTAGAATCACCATAATACAAAGCAGAACATGACAAGTGTTACAGAGCGCTACAAAGTTCTCTGGAATCACAGAGAGGGCTGGAAGAGGTTAAATTTGATGATGGGATGAAATCTTAAGGGTACAGTTTTTGAAAGACCATATAATAGGGAGGGAATTCCAAGCAGAGTAAGCAAATTTGAAAAGTGTAGGAAATTACAGAGGGCAGTTGGGGAACAGGGTGTAGTTCAGCTGGTTTAGAGCTTTGGAGAAGAAGATTAAAATGAAGAGATAAAACTGAGAAAGTAAATTGAGGTCAGGTTAGGGAAGGTCTTGTATGCAAGAATAAGAAGGTAGGCTTTATCATAAAGGGGATGGGAAGCTATTAAAGATACTGAGAGTAACATGAATAGAGATTAAGTTATATGACAAAACCTTGTGGTGGAAGGTTTTTGAATAGATTCTGGGGGAGGGCAATATGAGAGAGAGACACACAGAGAGAAAGAGACACACACAGACAGAGACACAGAGAGAAATATGGTCATCCTAGGTTATGAATATTAAAGTATTCATAACAATACTTTTCTTGTAGCAAAGAACTTGAAAGTCAAGGGGTTCTTATCAACTGGGGAACAAATCATGGTGTTATAAGTGTAGAGGTGGGCAGGACTAAGATTAAGATCTGTAATTTCATTAATATAGGAAACTTCCAGATGAGAAAATCCTGCTAGCAAAGGAGATCAGCACCTTCTCTGCAAATGATAGCATTACAGAGTTGTTTAGAGCACTAAGAAGTAAGCTTTTTCTATCAATGCAGAAAACCATTTTGTCTATAAATATAATCTTGTCTGGGAAACTAAGAGGACACAACAACATGCCCAGGATCACAGTGTCAGAGAAGGGATTGAACCCAGAATTCTATTCACTACAATAAAGTACCACTTCTATGATTGCAACATAGGGAATGAGGAAATCTGTAGGAACTTAAATCTACTGGCAATCAGCTGCCTGGGAATATGCCTCAAAGCTCTGGACTTTGGCTTCACTCTTTGGAAAGCACAAGGGGCATACATGAGTAGCCTACTCATACACAGCCAGTTGAAGTTTAGTGCTTAGTTTTAAATAGTGAGAATGGCTAAGGGTCACAGAGTAAGGCAAAAATGGAACAATTTATGAAATAGTCACAGTATAAAAATTATAATACTGAAAAACTCTGCTCCATGTAATGAGAGAATAACACTGATGATAAAGCATTCTAACCATCTGTAGAGAAAGAACTAATGGACTACAGATTCAGAATGAAACAGATTTTCCATCCAGTATTGTGGATCCGTCTTGCTTGGCAATGCTAACTCAATACAAGAGAATAGAGATAACCTTCTTCCCAACCCATTTTTAAAGGGAAGAAAGAAAATAGCATTGTTAAGCATTTAAAGAAAATACCCAGAGATGATTTAGAGGGAAACACAGAAAAGCCAGAAAGCTTTGAAAGTGAAGTGATCAAGAGAGTACATATCTCAAAAACCCCAATTTTATATAAGACTATGGTTTCATAGATAAGCTTGATTTTCTGTTCTTTAGGTAAGTTTGTTTTTCTGTTCTTTTACCTATTTAGAAATATTCATGTTTCTTGTTTGTCACACTCAAAATAAGACCCTCACCTGAGGTTTTTTTTTTTTGTTTGTTTGTTTGACTAGCACTACAAAGGGAACCTTTGTCATCGCTTCCCTTTGTCCTAAACTTTAATTTACTAAGCTTCAATTGGTACTCCTTCATTTTACTCTTTCAAGATCTAACGATTCAGGTTTGCTCTAGCTACACTTAGGATTTCAGAAAACAGATTATAATTTCTGCAATATATTCCAAACCTTGAATCTGCCTCACAGACATCCTTTCCTTCATTCCCTTCACCCCTCTGATTGCTCTTTTCTGAAGATTTGGGGCAGAGGCAGTGGCAATTCAAGTCAGAGCCTATAGTGTCCAAGAAAAGAGGAAATATGGTTCTTAACCCTTTCTGTGCTATGAATTCCTCTGGCAGTCAGGTCTATGAGTGTAAGCTCCCATGGAGGCTACTGATTGCCAGGGCCATATATACCAATCTTCCCCAGAAACACATGAAGAGAAGCCAATCTCTCTCTACTTCCTCCTCTGAATCTCTCTCTACTTCCTTCTCTGAATCTCTCTCTACTTCCTCCCTCACCATTTCAAGGAAACACCTGTAAGACACAACCTCCTGCCTCAGAGGCCAAGCCCCCTTCTACCTCCTGGGTCCACCCTACCAGCTGACATGGCAATTCTCAGAAGTCCCTAACATACAGAGCCTTTTTAGAATAGAATATAATGTTTTTAAACACATAAAATAAAACATGTAAGTATAACAGCAATCAGTTACCTCAAAATATACTTAAGAACAAAACAAAACCTAAGTTCTTGGAGGTCAGAATAAGAACTCTGAGAAAGTTAGCCTCAGAGTCAAGAAAGAGTAGGACTTAAGTCCCATCTCTGAAATATAGCAACTGTATGACCTTGATCAAGTCACTTAACATATGATAATTCTTTAAGATTGTAAATTATAAACTCAGTTTTTCCTGCATTAATAGAGTTCCTTCTATCAATGAAATGAGTTCAGTCCCTTCCCCCAAAAAAAGCTCAAGTTAATGTGTAAGAAATAGAAAAGGAAGAGCCAGTTCTGTACATCATTATGAACATGAGAGATTTTTACTAATTTTGTTCAATAAAATATAAATTGAAAACCAAAATCTTTTTTGTTTTTTCTTTCTAAAGCTAATTCTTCTACCTGCAATTAAATGTATTTTTAATATGCTAAATCTTTTCTTTTTTGTTAAATTAGGATTTTAAATTCTATGTCAGGCAGCCATTAATTACATAGTCTGACAAAATAAGGCAAGAAATCTCACTTCAGAATGATAAGGAAAAGGAATTACACTGCTAACACATTAAATTTAATATTAAATATAACATTTTAGACCAGTTGTGTGACTTGACTATTATATTTCAAGAACAGTACATAAAATGGATTTATTCTGTAGAGACATTATTATTAAGTCAGCTTTACCAAAAATAATCCGTCAGGTTGCATAAATCTATTGAATTGATTTTTTCATAAATAATTACTGACATATACACATGTGCATATGTAAATTATATGTGTGTCTAATGGGTATGTGTGTATTTTTATATACACACAAGTATGTACATTAGTGGATGGGTATAAGATTTGGTGAGTTGATTATGGTTCCCTAGGATTGCTGACATCAGAATTAACAATGATATCTCATATTTATAGAAAATATTAAGGTTTACATATATGGCATTTTCCTTTGAAGAATGCAAGGCAAGAATAATCCCAGAAAACTGAGCTTGAGAGTAATTAAATGATACCAAGAGCATAGCAAATGAGGAACAGAGTTAGAATCTGAACCAAATTTCCTAACTTCAAATCCACTGCTCTTTCTATTAAACCACAATGCCTTGATCCCAATACAAATGGTCAAATATGCACTGAGTTCTAACAACAGATGCTTTATGTCAAAAATTTTTAAATGAGTCACAAAACATCCAAGGTCCACTATAATCTGCTCCCGCTCTCTTTATAGAAAATGTGTCATCTGCAAGAAATTACTATCAAACCTTATTGATTCATACTGGGAAGGGAGGAGGGAAATGTAAATTTTTATAATCCAATCAACATGTATTAAATGCCTACTATATGCTAGGTGCTAGGACAGACATTTATTTTACACTCAAACATTTGCATGGCGTATAGGATAAAGAGTTGGCCTTTAAATTAGGAAGTTGTGTCTACTGACTAGTTGTGTGACTTTGGATAAGAATAATTAATCACTTCTCAAAGCTCTAGGCAACTCTCTAAAACCTGAAGCTGCCAATAAGATGTCAGCATCTACATTGGTAGAGGAAGTTTCTTTTCCTGAGAGTTTTCTTTACTAATGAAATCAAAAGTCCAGTCCTTGTCCCTTTGCATATGGTAGACCTCTTTGACAGTCTAATGAAACCTAAGGATCCCTCTCAGAATAATCTTATTAAGTACACACAATAAAATATATAGAATTACAAAAGAAATCAATTATATTGAGTTATCAAAACAAATTTAAATAAGTTAAAAATAAGTTAATAGAACCAAATTAAGAACTTTAAAACTTAAAGTTAAAATTCAAATATTTAAATGTGTATTAATTCATATATATTCATATATATGTGTGTGTGTGTGTATACAGACAG
Source organism: Sminthopsis crassicaudata (assembly GCF_048593235.1). Taxonomy (NCBI): domain Eukaryota; kingdom Metazoa; phylum Chordata; class Mammalia; order Dasyuromorphia; family Dasyuridae; genus Sminthopsis; species Sminthopsis crassicaudata. Next base: position 50,818,667 of record NC_133621.1, read on the forward strand.
ACACACAGAGAAAGAGACAGCATCACATACTGTGATGTAGATATTACAGGTATAACTATCTCCATTTTGCAGATGAGAATACTAATGCTAAAAAATTAGTTAAGTGATGTTAGGGCATTTGTGCCTAAATTACAGAATTTTAAACAAATGCCTTTATTACTTTTAAGATCACATAAAAACTACAAGATAATGTCAAACAACAACATTTCCAAGTAGGGATCCTTCCAGAGCTCCGCCTTATAAAAAAATAAGGAATCCTTCAAATCAGCACATTTATTTTCACAAACAGTTGGCTACCCCTCGAGTAGTCTGTCCTTTAAAGTAGACTAATATTTTCTTCTACAAATCTAACTACACTACTAGCCATTATTGAAATCAAACATTTATTAAGCACCAATCATGCAAAACATTTTGTTGGATGAATTGAAGTGCTTAGTAAATCCATTTTTTAAAAAAACAGATGAGGCTCAATAAGTCAGTCCTGAATGAATTATCATGAACCTTGAAGGAGATTTTACTATCCTATTAGAATTTATACCACCAACCGCATACCCTGTTCCTTCTCAAATACACAAAACTCATCACCTTATTCTTGTCATTCCTCTGAAGGTTGTAAAACAGACATAGGGACAACACATCTGGAAGAAAGGCAGCCTTTGAGTTAAGTGTGTCATGCCCAGGAATTATTGCTTACATATACAGATAATTCCTACATTTTATTCCTGCTAATAAACATCAAATTGTTAGCCATTTTACCCAAGCAGCAAATCTGAGAAGGAAATGATCATTTAATTCCACACTTTCCCCCAAATTGTCTATTTTTTATGTTGAAGTTTTTCTATGATTATGTGCAAAAATCTGCCCTGAAAGCTTAAAGTTATACCTCATTGTAGAGTGGAAAGAAGTCTGGATTTTTCAATGCTAGTACTGAACAGTATAAGCTTTGGCAACTGTTCTACTAAGTTGAAATAAGCTGTATATTTACCCCTAGAAAATTATCCTTTCAATTGATTAACATACATTTATTTAGCACTTGCTATGTGCCAGACACTGTATTTAACACTGGGAATACAAAAAAAGATGCCTATCCTTAATACACTTATCCTTAAAATCTGGCTAAGTAGGAAGAGCCTCAATACCAGATTGGCTACTGAGAAAGGAAATTCATCTGTGCCAGTGAATGAAGAAACCTTACTGATCAAATCACAGGTCCTACAAATAGTAGAATACATATATCATACCAACAAATTTAGGTAACCTAATTTCAAAGCTCCTCAAAATATTTCCTTAACTTACCTGCCTAGCCTTATTATACACCCTGTCTCTTCCTCCACTTTATGGTCTAGTCAAATTGTCCTTACTATTCCTTACATACAATTTTATATTTTATATTTTTTGATTGCCTTCTACTAGTAATGCCTTCCCCTGTTATTACTTATTTTGCACATATTCAGTATTTAAATTTATATTTGTCTCTCCAATAGAATGCAAGCTCCTTGAGGACAAAGTGTTCCTTTTATGTATTTCCATCCCTAGCACCTAGGATAGTGCCTACCCCATGGTTGGCCCTTAAATATTTGCTGACTGAGGATATAGATGTGCATTCTTCAAAAGGAACATGAGAAAGAAAAAGGAAAAACAAGATGCCTGGGGAAATGTACAAAGAGAATAACAAGAACCCTAAAATTAAAACTAACTAAAGGGACTGGGAGTCATAGCACGATGTAGTGGAAAGAGCTAGATTTGATTTATACTTGGCTCACACTTTCAGTTCTGTGACTTGTAGCCTGTAACTTATCTCTGTATCATTTATCTAGAATGGAAGGAACCTCAAGAAACCACTTCTATTTTCTAGGTCTGTTTCTTCACCTGTGAAATGAGGTAATTGGATGAGCTGGTCTTTATTATGACTTATCTAGTTTGAAATCTATAATTTTAGGAGTTGTTGTCACCTTTCTTTAGTTCCCACCTACCTCTCTTTCTCTCAGAGGTCATAAATTAGCCCAATGAGGAAGAAAAAAGGGAAAAAACACCATTCTGCTGGGTGTCAGGCTTTTCACACCTGTAAACTGAGAAGGTAGGTCTAGATCAGATCAGTTGTTCTTAGATCTTGTGAAGCTAATCAGTCCCTTCTCAGAATCCTGTTTTTAAGTTACTGAAGGAAATGCTAAATTCCAGTTAGATGCCAATGAAAATAGATGTAATTTTCCTCCATCCAAATCTATTCCTGAAATCTTTGGGGTCCAAGGACTCAAGATTAAGAACTGTTGGTCTAGATGATTTTCAAGGTCTATTGAAGATGGAAATTTCTAGGATTTGAATTTTCAAATACTTCTACTCTAAGCCCATTGTGCAAAACATCACTTCTCAGCTGATATGATCCTAACCATCAGTCTAAGACATGAGAAAGAATGTCGTACCAACTTAGGTGTCGCACATTAGTTCAATAGGTTCAAACTTGCTGAGTGCTATACTACTTCTGGACCATGTCTGGGTTCCAGTTAAAAGGTGACTGCATTCTTTACTCTTTAGAGTTAGTCTACTATAAGTGGTTGTTTAAAACAAAACAAAAAAAAAAAACAAACCAAAAACAAAAAACAACTTCTTTGAGCATTCTGTTGTAAGGTGTGATACAAGAGTAAATGTCCCTGTGAATCATTGAATTTAAATCCCCACCCCACTTCCAAATTAAATAAACTAGCTATCATTATGAGTCAAAATATAAGGTCTTATTTATTTCATGGATTTGTACTGGACCCTAGGGAATCCATCTGGACTACATCTGTTCGTGTACTTAAATTCCTGCTGTTCTTTCCATCTCCCTTCACAAAAACTTTGCAGAAGTTTCAGTAAGATGGATGGTGCATCCTGGGTAAAGCATTGTTGCTTATCAGTTCATTTCCATCCAATTCATATTTTATAAATTACTACTCTATATGATCACAAGGATGACCCAGGGTAATACAATTTTTTTTTTGGCTACAGTCACCCTTAAAGACTACTGACTAAATCTCAGAAGGAGTGCCGTCTGCACCAAGGCAAGGAATGCTACTGAAACCAATGAAATCATAGACCCTTGAAATAGACATGTGCAAAGGACTTCATGCTGGGCTCTGGGGAGTCAAGAAGGTAGCTGTCCAAGAATTTGTCATCTAGTAGAGAAAATAAGACATATGTACAAATAAATATAATATTATAAACGACGCATTCTAAATTTGTGCTCTAAAATCTAGCAGCCACAAAAATGTGTGATTTTGGCAGGGTAGGTATAATGATTGGGAAATAAGTCTCAAGGAACTGCCTTTTGGGGTGATTTGTGCAGAGTTTCTTATCTTGAGGTAAGAATTCAGACATGCTGAGTATAAGATAAAAATAAGAACAACTAGGTGGAGATACAACTAGAGAGCAGTCAGAGTACAGTTGGAGAAATATTTGCATAGAGCTAAGAACTAAAGCTAAAGGAGTAGGTGAGAGATCACCAAGGGAATGAAAGACAAAGCTTTATTAGGAGATGTCTAAATTTAACATGCAGAAGGGAGGGAAAGGAGACTCTCCAGGAGAGAGTAAAGGGTACAGTCAGAGAGAAGTAGGAGAGCTGACATCTGGATATGAAGGGAAGAGTGGAAAATGCTCTCCAAGCTTATACAAACCAACACACACTTTTAACAATCTTTTCTTTATTCAAACTGTGTCATACATTTTCAGATGTCCAAACACATCTAACACATAGAATGTGTATTTTTTTTTTAAAAAGTACTGATTTATTAATGAGCTGTATTTTATTAAAAAGATCTACTTTGTATTGTCCTTTTCCCTGCTAGTATGCCAGGCCTCCTGTTACCATCTCATGGACTTCTCCTTCTTTTTAAAGATCTATAGAAAGTTATCACTGGAGCACCACTGGGAATAAAAACACTACCTCATCTTAATCTCCCATTTCACAGAGAACAGAGACGTCAATTTTCTACCTAGAACTTCAGCATTCCGTTCATGACTTCTGCTTAGGATGGTTACAGAGGGAGATTTGAAAAGACAGACCCACTAAGCATACGCATTTTGCTACCTGGATGAACCTGCTCAAAAGCAAAACTTAAACAGAAGAGTGTGGTGGCCTTGGTTGGTGTGTACTGACATGACTCTGATTTCCTAATGTAGCTAGGTAATATAGAAAATAAAGCACTGCACTTGGAGTCAGCAAGACCCAAATTCAAATTCTGCCACTAATACCTATTAGGTGTATGACCCTGGACAAATTATTTAACCTTTCTAAATCCCTTTGGCTCATCCCACATACTGTTCCTATCTCTCCCCTACTTCTACTCCAGCATAGTGTGATTAGTCACTTAAGTTGTGCAAACTATTTAAATAGAATATGAAAAAATGGAAATAAGATAGACATTCTCTCAGATCAATGATTTTTTTTCCCCTCTGAGACAATTGGGGTTAAGTGACTTGCCCAGGGTCACACAGCTAGGAAGTATTAAGTGTCTGAGGCCAGATTTGAACTCAGGTCCTCCTGACTTCAGGGCTGGTGCTCTATCCACTGCACCAGCTGCCCCAGGCCAATGATTTTTATCTGTATGGAGAGGAGGACTCCTTTTTCTGACTCAGCATAATCCTTTAAGATTTTGAGAAGGCAAATTCAGTTCTTTTAAGCAAATGTTTATTAGGCATTATTATATATAAGTTACAGGGCAAGACTCTAGTGATTTAAAGAGAACCCCACCACAAGGTAATACAAAGGAATTTCAAGAAGCAGAGAAGGCATCGAATACTAAGATTAAGGAAAATCAGGAAAGCTCTCCCTAGGAGATGATACCGGATCAGTACTCAGAAGGAAGTGGGGGATTATAACATGACAGGGGTTAGGCCAACATAATCAAATCAAATTTTGCTTCAGGAAGACAAATCTGGTCCCACATGTCAAACTGATGGGGGAAGAATGGAGAGGCTGAAAGAGAGAGGGGGAAGAAGGACCTGGAATCACTGCAGTGAGACATAATGAGGACTTCAAAGAAGGGGTGGCAGAAAGGAAAGTAATTGGATATATCAGAAAAGAAAACACTTCTAAAATCCTAACTATTCAATGGGGAAAGAGGCTGAGCTATAAAAATGCATTTTAGACCACATTTCAAATACTTGCTGACTAAAGCAAGGTGAAGTTTAAGGATAACACACATATGTATAAGGATGTATTTTTATTTTCTGAATTCAAACAGCTTTTAAAATCAACAAGAACAAGTAGCCTTTGTTTTCTATTTACGTCAGTGTAATATGCAAATTACTAAAACAGTACAGAGAGCTATTTATTTAGATGACAAAAAAAGCAAACAAAAAAAGTTGGCTATTAAATATATTAATTACACAAACTAAATTTCATTAAGTAATATGCTACATAGGCCACGTTATTACACAAAATCCAGAAACACCAAATGACAAAAATTCATCAAAGCAATTAATAGATCTACTAAAGTAGCAAAATACAAAATAAAGTCATATAATTGTCAAGTTTTCTGTGTATTATAAAGAAAACCCAGGAGAAAGAGATAGGAATAGAATTCCATTTATGGTAACAACAAATATATTAGTATCTTGAAATTAATATACTAAGATAAACACAGGATTACAAAATTTCTCATAAAATATAAATAGTAAGTAATTAGAAAGACAGACAATGCTTATGAGTAGATTATATAAATATAGTAAAAAAGTGTTATTCAAGTTATCTGTAGATTTCATGCTAAACCAAATAATTTACCACAGGTATACCTTATTGAATTAGGGAAAATAATAAAATATATTCAAAGAAATAAATTGTCAAGAATATCAAGAGATTAAGTTCAAAAAAGAAAACACAGCAACATGTTTGATATTAACAGATTTCAAGTTTTAATACAAAACAGTTCTATCAAAATTGGTATTCGATTTGAAAAATAAAAGAGTAAATCAGTAGAACAGACTTTAAGCAAGACCTAAAAGAGGTACTCAAAAAAAAATCTTGGATAAATTCTCTCAGAACTAGATAAATCTAACTGTAAAACAAAGAAGAAGTTAAGATGAGTAGAATTTCAGAAAAGTCATATTTGATAAAGCTCTAAAGAAAACTGAATGGGAATAGAAAGGAATATGCCTTTTTTTTCAGTTGTACATATACCAAGAATAAAAATCTCACAAATACAGAAAGGAAAAATACTAAATACGTTCTTTTCAGAACACAAGGCAATAAAAGTTACTTTCCATAAAAGTCTATAGAAACAGATTAAAAATGGACTGAAAATGAAATAATATAATCCTAATTTGTGGATCAAAGAACAAATCATGGAAGTAATCAATAATGTCATTAAAATGAATGACATCAATGACCCGATGTACCAGAATTTATGGAATACAACCAAAGCAGCACTAAAAGGAAAATTTATATTTCTAAATGTTTACATTAGTAAAATGGAGAAAGAGCAAATTAGTTAATTGGGTATTCAATTTTTAAAAAATCAATTAAAATTCCTAATTAAACACCAAAATGAAAATCCTGAAAATTGAAGAAGAGATTAATAAAATTGAAAGTAAAAGAACCATTAAATCAGTCAATGAACGAATGATAAATAGGTAAATGAAAAAAACTAGGAACTGATTTTATGAAAAAAAAAAAAAAAACAAAACAAACCATTGAAATAGATAAACCATTGATTAATTAGGTTTTAAAAAAGAAAACCAAATAACTAGTATCAAAAATGAAAAGGATGAATGTACTACCAATGAATATGAAATTAAAGCAATTATTAGAAGCTATTTTATCTTAATACATGCCAATCTAATTGAAGTGGATGAGTATTTTAAAAATATAACATATCCAAATTAATAGAAGAGGAAACAGGATACTAAAAGAAAGAACCCCATTCTATAAAGTTCCCTAAGAAAAAATCACCAGGATTAGATGAATTCACAAGTGAATTCTACAAATCATTTAAAATACTATGAAAGAGAATACTGTAATATATCATAAAGCTCATACACTATAAGCAGGTGAGATTTATATCAGGATTGCAGGGCTGGTTAAAAATATGAAAACTATCAGTATCAATAATATTAATAACAAAAACAACAAAAATTATATGACTACCTTGACAGATGCAGAAAAGTATTTTTGATAAAAGACAACACTCATTTCTATTAAAAATACTGGAAAATATAGGAATAAAAACTTTCCTTAAAATGGTAAATGTATCTATCCAAAACCATTAGAAATCATTATTCATAATGGGAATAAGCTAGAAGCCTTTCCAATAAGAGGAAAGGGGAAAATTAATAGGGGGTGAAGCTAAGATGCCCATTATCACTACTATTATTAAATATTACTGAAATGCCAACTATAGCAATAAAACAAGAAAAAGAAATTGAAGGATTAGAATAGGCACGAATTTGCAGATGGTATGCTAGACTTAGAGAATCCTAAAGAATCAGCTAAAAAAAAGTTGAAACAATTTACAACTTAAGCAAAGTTGCAAGATATAAAACAAACCCACATAAATCGTTAGCATTTCTATATATTACCAACAAAATCCTGCAGAAAGAGATAGAAAGAGAAATTTCATTTAAAATAACTGCAGAGAATATAAAATACTTAGGAGTCTACTGCCAAGACAAACCCAAAAACTATATGAACAAAATAATAAAAACCTTTTCACACCAATAAAGAACAAAATTCATCTGGAAGAACAAAAAGTCAAGAATATCAAGGGAATTAATAAAAAAAAAATGTGAAGGAGGGAGGCCATGCAGTTCCAGATTTCAAACCATGTATATTACAAAGTGGTAATCATGAAACCATCTGGTACTGGCTAAGAAATAGAGTGGTGGACCTGTGAAATAGATTAAGTACATAATACATAATAGTAAATAACCATAGTAATCTAGTTTTTGATAAACCCAAAGATCCAAGCTCTGGTGACAAGAACTCACTAGTTAATAAAAACTGCAGGGAAAACTGGAAAATGGTTTGGCAGAAACTAGATACAGACCAAGATCTCAGATCATATACCAAGACAAGGTCAAAATGAGTACATGATTTAGACATAGTGATATCATAAGCAAATTAGGAGAATGTGAAAAATTCTATTGTCAAAGCTGTGGACAACTTTATGGACAACACTATATACACAGTAATAGCAATTTTATATGATGATCGATTGCTCAGTGACTTTGTTATCCTGACCAATACAATAATCCATAGCAATTCTAAAGAATTGAGGATGAAAAATTCTGTCCACCTCCAGAGAGACAACTGATGAAATGCGAATGCAAATTGAAGTATCATTTTTTCATTCTATTTTTTTTCTTTTTTATTTTGCAACATGGATAATATGGAAATATATTTTGCATGTGACATGATTAATTGATAGCATATTTCTTGACTTTTCAATACATGTTAGATGGATTGAAGAAAGAGAATTAGGCAGTTAAAATTTTTTAAAAACAAATGTTAAAAATAAATAACTTTCTTTTTTAAAAAGTATAAAAAATAAAATCTGCAAGGATTTGATTTAAGTCTTTAAGGCTCATACTTTAATAGACCAAGGGTCAAAAAATATGAAGTTTTTTTGGGAAAAATATATACTAAATATCCAGAAGACCCTATGAAAAGGTAAGGACTATTAAATTATTGATTACAGAGATGTAAATTGGTTCCACTGCTCTGAATTTATTTTTAACATTCATTTTTTTAAAAAAGACAGATGTGAGCAATTCAGAGAAACATGTCAAGACTTACAGGAATGGATACAGATATAAGAAAACAGAGATGAAAAAACAGTCTACACAGTAACTACAACCTAATAAACAAAGTCAACATTGAGAGGCATCAAAACTCCGATCAAAAATAAAAGTCAATGTTTGTCCCATACTTTTAGTTGGAATCAAAAGATGAGTGGTTTAAGGGATGTAGTTTGGAAGACAGTCTATTTGTATGTTTGTTAGGAAATATTTATTGTGTTGAAAAAAAGGTATCAATAAATTTAAGAAAAAACATTCAAATACAAGAATCCAAACTAACATGGTTTCAAAAACTCTGAAATAACTTATTAGCACTTGTAAACAGATTTTCCTTGATCTACTTTCTGGATTTTTTCCCCTGTTATTATAAAAGTGCCATATTGTTTAAAATGCCTTCAATATGGAGCTGGGAGATCAGGATTTGAAGATTGCCTCCAAAGTTTACCAGCTTGTGACAGTGTCAGGTCACTTATTCCTGGAGCCAATTTCCTCATCTGCAAAATGAAGATACCAACATCTGCCCTGGCCACCTCCCAGAATGTTTTGTAAACTTTATATCATATGTAAACAGGCATTACTATTGGCTGGCAATTTCTACAAAGTTTTTTTCTCCTCAACATTGATTTTTCGGGCTAAAATAAGCTGAAACTGCTTTGTTTTGCTTTAATATATGAAGTGTTACATCAATGAATGCTTATATTTAGACAATAACATACATTAAAGTGTCTCTTCTTGTATTTTAGTGATTTTTTTTCCAACAAAAAGCAGGGTGCTTCATCAACTGGACTGTATTTCTGCCTCTACTAAAAGTAAGGTAAAACTGGGAAAAACATTTGTTAACCGATTTTAACAGGCCAATGGCCCAGTGGTAAAAATGCTAGATAGTTAATTAGGAAAGAAAGATGGATTCAAATGTTATCTCCCAAAGCTACTAACTGAGGGGTCTTGAGCTAAACTCTCATTATCAAGTTTCCTCATTTATAAAATGAACACCTGGCTCCCAGGGCTGTAGTGAGGATCAAGTTAGAATATATATGTTAAGTGTGTTACAAACCTTATATCACCATTAAATGTCATCTAAAATTATTATTATTATTAATATAGTTTTTAAAGAACAAGAGGAAATAATGCTTAATATTAATATAAATTATTTTCCTAGCCTGCAACTTCTAATTTCTTAAGTTTAAAGTATTCACCTTGACTGAATATGAGAGAATCTTTTGTCATCTTTGAACCCTGAGTAAGTCAGAAACTTGAATGAAGATCAAAGAGGCTCTCTCTAGCACATGCCATCAGAAGCACTCTTGGGAATATGGTTTACAGATTATTCACCATTTTACAAAGTCCATTACAAGAAAGGGAGCAACACAAAATAAAATCACATCATTAGAAACAAGGCAGGTGAATAGGAAGCACAGCAACACTGCAGAGAAAAGAAACAGGGTGGTTCTGCATTAAAATAAACAGGGTAGCTTTCCTAGTCAAAAGTAATGCTACTGACCAGGTGCTACGAAGTTGTTTTATCCATGCTGCTGGCTGTGTGGGAACAAATCACTAGCACTTTCCCTTACTCTCTTTGGCCAATGATATAAATTTCCCAGGCAGTAAACTGGGATCAGAGAGGCAATCTCTTTACAAAGTTAATTTATCCCCAAAGGGGTTAGACCTCACAAGTATAATCTCCTCTGTCATCAACAGAGCTTGCAAGTCCAAACACATTGCCGTGTTGCAGAATAAAAAAGACACCAAAATTAAACAACATTCTCATTGATAGGCTGAATGTCTTATCTCAAAGGCTATGTGATGATTTTAATATTTATCTGCTAATTAGTATTAGATTGTGTTTGCATTATCCTCAATAGTCCACCATGAATTCCTACAGTCCCTCAATACTAAATGTTCCAGGGAGGTTATGGTTCTCAATTCAATTAAAATCATTTTAATTCAACAAGCAATTATTAAGTGACTACTATATACAAGGAACTGGGCAATATAAATACATACAAACATTACAATCATTGCTTTTTTCAGAGCTGACAGAACAGTAAGAACAATGGTCAAAGTAAACATCATATCAAGAAAATAAGATGTTGTATGTGATGAAAGCACTTCCAATACAAATTGATTAAACAGATTGCAAATACGGAAAAAAAGGTGGCCTAAAATACTGCCATTGACAGTTAATGTTATAACAGCTGTTATAACTGAGGCAAAAGAGTACTCAAAACAAAGGCAGAAAGCACCCAGAAACTACCTTGGCAAATACGTATTCTCCTTGCCAGAGACACATGGCATATTAGAACAATGCCTCTTAGAGCAGCAGTTCATGCACAAAACAATACAGAAAAAGAAAACTGAAGACAAGGATCAGTATTCACAAAATACCGTAAAACAGCCTAGGAGATGATGAATCGGCAGAACTCTTCACATGGGATCCAATTAAACCAAATTATTTGGAAGAAAATCTACATGTGGCATCAGACATCATATTCCATATGAAATGGAATAGAACCTCTAGCCTTTTTAGTGGTTTATTCTGGTTGGAACTAAAAATAAAATCACTTTGTATAGACTCAACCACCTCAATTGTGATTTTACCATTTTTATTATGTGAAAAACCAGCTTTCTATAAGAAGATGAAGTCAGAAAAATTGGACAGACCAGAGCTATAGATGAAAGAATTCCATTGATTTCATGATGCCATTTTATAAAAGCACACAAGGCTCTCCTGATCATCTCGCAAAGGCTAATTTATTCCTTTCCCCCCAAAAGTAAAATGATCATGGGTAAAAGAGTGAGCTGAGAGACACCAGAAACTACCAATTCATACACCTTGCTTCTCATCACTTCAAAGTGTTTGTGAATACAGCCTGTATACAAATCTAAGACAACCAGAATGAAGGGACAGCTATATGGTCTTATATTTTCTACAATACCAGCGCTAGATCATGCTATACTTATTTTAAAAATTAGTTGATTCAGTAGAGGGAAAATGCAGTCTACAAGATTCTCCCCAGAGAAGGCATCCAGCCACTGTCCCAAGTACAATAAAATTATATTAGATTATGTGAGAGAGATTCATCTAGGGAAATAACTCTTTAATGATCATGATATATTAGTACATACTCATTTAAGGTGCTTGTCAGAAATTTAAAGAGTGAGTTACATTGCTTTTGAGAAATTATACCATGCTTTCAATATCTAAAGCTACTCACTAGAGCAATACTTTTCATTCCTAAATCATCGTTCTCCCAGTGGTTTCATGTGATTGAAATTCATAGGACATTGAAGTTCCAAAAGAATCCAAATTGGGAAAAATGCAAAGGACAATAGAAAGACACGAGTATCAATGATGTGTATGAGTAATGGGATAAAATACCTTACCAAGCTCTATGGAAAAAATACTGGACTTAAGGTTAAGAAGACCTGGGTGTGAATCCTGGCCTGCTAACTTGAGCAAACCACTGAACCTCTCAATTGGTCTCAGAGTTAACTCCTGTTTCATGGCTTATCCAAAGACACACAGGACCAGAAAAAAGACAGAGAGGTCACATAACAAGAATGAAAAATAAGAAAAAAAAATTAGTGTCACTGGCACACACTGCACATCCTTCCATTTGGCTCAATTCTGTCTCATTTGTTCTCTGTTGCATTGAGTACCTTGAGTCAGCAACACCGCATGGTATTATGGAAAGAAAGGGCAACCTTAGTGCACTAACCCAGGGTATCACTTAAGAGTTATTAAGGAACTTGATTTAATAGTGAAACAAAAAGCATTTATAATTATCAATCACCATCTCATTTGAAGATAATTGAGGCACTTTTCAATATTTCTTTTTATTTTTTAGTACTCAATTCTCTTCCAAGATTATTGTTATAATTAATTCTCTTAGCAAGCCTACTTCTTGATAAATGAAAGAGTTCTATTTTCATCTAAGCCCTATATAAAATTACAACAAAATTAATCAGGTCTTTAAAAGAAAAGGTCCACTATAAAAAAATAATTCCAGTGAATGAATCCACTCTTTTTTCCCAGCTGTTGACAATAGCTATTTTTCTACTTTGGGCCATCACATGTGTAAAAGGGGGTGGGGAGGATAGAGATGATGCTCAGACTTAACTATTTCCACAGAGATTCATCCCACCAAATTCCTCTTCTAAATGCAGCACTGATGATTCCACATCATTGCTATCCAGGCTTGAGTGTACAAATTAGTCTAACTAATTTTTGTGTATTCTAGACCTGAGATTCCATTTGTCTAATTATGAACATATGAGATAACTTTCTATATGTCATCTGGGGTAAATATGAAAGACATAATTTAGCTGCTTAGCATAAAGATGGAAAAATGAATCTTTCCCGAGAACAGCATCCCAAGAATAACAACACACTTTGCTGTTGTAACTGCTGGGTACAGAGGTAGGACAATTGCCTCAGCCCAAATCCTCAGTCCTCCAGAGAGATCCCGTGACATTTGATTGGCTATCACCAAAGAAGAAAAGTACCGTTCTGCAAAGAAATTACCAGATCAGCATGTAAGGGTACTTTTCTTCTTTTTGTTATTGTTCAGTCATGTCTGATTCTTTGTGTTTCCATTTGGATTTTTCTTGACAAAGATACTGGAGTGGTTTGCATTTCTTTCTCTAGCTCATTTTACAGCTGAGGAAACTGAGGTAAATAGGTCTCATAAGTCCAAGGTCACACAGCTAGTAAGTGTCTGAAGCCAGATTGGAACTCATGTTCCTGATTCCAGACCCACCCCTCTCCAATGAGACACCTTGCTGTGAATAAAAAGGTTTGAGAGACATAGTTTCTGAGTAACTTAATCACTGTATTAATAAGACGAGCAAATTATTAATAAAAGGATAGTCATTTGGCTGTCTCTTTTGGACCAAAGAAAATTGTGGCAGCGAACTCATAGTTTTATTCACTTTCAGTGAGAGGCTGACGTAACCACCATTGTGTCACTTTTGGACTGAGAAAATATACTTAAACTAGACCCCTCCCAGTCTTGGGTTATCAAGACAGAAGGAGCTGTCTCCACCCCGGCTTCAGAAAGCACAAAAGGCTTTTCTACCTTAGATTTAATATCTTGTAAGATTAGGTGAGGTCTGACCAATCTGAGGAGAGTCAATGAAATCTCATTACCAGTAATGGCCTTCAAAAGACTGAACATTTTAAAAATCAGGACTTTGGGAAAAAGGGAGAGCCCTGAATCTCCCCATATTGTTTAGTAATAAATATTTTCTACAGATATGCCTAGTCTTAACCCCATCTCATCTCCCCATTGGACTGTAAGCCACCAACTATGTTAGCTATTGTGACTATGCTTCCCATACATACCTACCTATAAAATGACATGATCACACACTGCTTCTGGTTTAATCTGAAGAAGGTATATCTTTATACCACTTGTGCAGATCAGGAGATGAGGAAAGCTGTGAGGGAGTTGAGATAAAAGCTTTGAGTATTAGCAGCTTCCTTTACCCCCTGAACTGTAGAGCACTCTCTAGGCTCTGCCCCCCACCTCACCAACTCCAGCCTTTAAGATTTGTTAAGACAATTAAAGGGGTTGATGCTATCAATTTCTAAATCATTGGGTGATGGCAGAATCTACAAAATGAACTATGATGGAGTTTGATGAAAAAGAAATAGCAGAATTATAGAAAACATTTTACAATAAAGTGCTAAGATTCATAGGAGATAAACATGTATTTTTTCAATGTATAATTCTGTCCTAATGTTTAAATGATTCTAAAACATTTGATCTCAGAAACAGAAACACAAAAAGATAAAACATTTGTCTTGGCCCAAGTTAGACAAACTTACAAAAGGTAAAAAGGGTTCTGTTCATATTTAATACTTCCCTTCCTTCATAACTTAAAAAAAAGTGAGTTAAAAAACTATTCAATGTTCTCCAGAAATTACTATGAAATTTTCTTCACCCAACTTTGTAATTAAGAAATCATTCCTTTTCCTTCACTCCACATTTTTTGTTATCACCCATAGAAGTGAAAGGACTAGTGTAGAGAGAGTAAGAAATGGATGAAGAATTTAAGTAAAATAATTTGATTTTATGCAAGGATTTGGATTCAACAAGCCACGAACCAAGGCTCATTCTCAACATACATTGTCTCCTCAGCTCCAGAAGGCCAGGTTTCCTAAAGCATGTCCCACTCCCCACCTAAATTTCAAACTAGTCTGTCCTGATGCTCATATGTCAAGGGGAGTAGGAAGAAACGAGAAAGAAGGGAGTTAAAAGAGTCAAGGATAATAGACAAAATACTCTGAAGCTAATCTTTAAAGAAATGTGAAGAAAAAGAAAAGAGTATTCTTTTTTGTTCAATGACAACTGGAAAGTTTTTAGGAAACCTATGTGAGAGCTAAGACATTCAGCAGAGTAACAATAATCAAAAGTTAGGCCGTTCTGCTATCTTCTCATAAAGAAAACCCAAAGAGGAAGGTGAGCAATTAATTAATCACTGCCTGATGAAATGAGCCCCCTTGCAGCACAAACATTTCCTTTCACAATATCAAACCAATGATCCTCATTACAATCATTTGTTCAAAATACTGTCTGATATGAATTTTTACCAAAAGAATGGTATCGCTCTATTAACAAATTAGTTAACTAACCAGTGTTACACTTTGGGACTAGTAACTGTCATGTTCCATGATCAGGACCAACACATGTCAACCAGAACTAGGGAGTTCCTGTTACCTGGGGAAAGAATTTCCATTAGATCAGAAACAAATGTGACTGTTAGATACTCACCAACCCCATACTTGTCCCACAAATAATTCCTTTGAAGGATTGGTGCTATCTTACATAATATGTATTCAATAAATATTCCTTAATCAGTGTCGGCTTTAAGGAAATGATGTTAAGATTCATATTGAGCTGCCATTTCTCCAATTCCAATGAAACTTTGAATATATGTGTGTGTGTGTGTGTGTGTGTGTGTGTGTATGTGTTTTATCTAGCACTTAGTTGCTCTTAAAAACTATTCCTCTCTTTTTAAGTTAAACTTTGTATAAGGATCAATCACATCTCCAAGATAACTTCTGAAAATAAAAGCTTACTGGAATCTTCTGGGGCTTGGAGTAAGGGATGAAGGAAGGATGGGATCATAGACACCCCTCCCACACATTAAAGAGTAAGTGGTAGTTTTAGTAGCTAGCCAGAAACTAGGAGGAAAGACCATATTAATGTTATCTATTCACTAAAATTAAATATGGCATCAAAAAACACTATAGTCTTTCTTTTTGGTAGTTGAATTATATATATATACACACAATGGTTAAGTCTTTAAAAAGAAAGAAAATAAACTTTTTGAAGGCAGAGACTCTAGGTTTTGTCACTCTGTTCTCAATGTCTGGCACTAAGTAGGTGCTTCAATACATGCTTCCTGAATTAAATGACATTGCATGAATCCACAAGAGGTTATCAAGGGAAAAGGTCTGTTATACTCCAGAGGATTCCCATGAATTACTGATACTCCAAATTAACCTTTCAATAAAATTCCCTGACCAATAAAATAAATTATTTCCCTCTTTATTCACATATGTTTTAGCTTTAAAAGGTAGCTGGGCTTCATGCCATTCTAATTGGATGGGAAGAGGCCAGCAAATTATTATTTGGCTTTAGAAAGATCTTGGTAATAAATATCCTCCTTCCTCTCAAAAAGGGGAATTTAATGATTCATTAGCAAATCCTAGTCTACAAAGTGAGAATACTCTTGATCTGTTGTACAAAATGTT